>NC_140987.1:272466341-272700964 GCF_052327205.1 Somniosus microcephalus
AGATTTCAGATGCAGATATTATCCCGAAAGGCATTCTGAGGAAACAATACCTGCCAAATGGTGTGTTGAAGGTACAGTATTTGGTGCTCTCTTCATCCAGTTTTAGTTGCCAAAATCCTTGAGAGGCATCGAGCCTTGTGAAGTATCTGGCACCTGACATTTCACTGGTGATTTCTTCTTGCTTGGGAATCTGGTAGTGTTCACGTTTTATGTTTGCATTTAAGCCCTTTGGATCCATGCATACTCTTAGATCATTGTTCTTTTTCTTCACACATACCATGGAGTTAACCCAGTCTGTTGGCTCTTCAACTTTCCTGATGACTCCTAGTGTGGTCATTCTGTCCAGTTCTTTCTTGAGCTGGTCACGCAAGGGTGCTGGAACTCTCCGTGGAACATGTACCACTGGCTGAGCATCCTCCTTTAGCTGGATCTTGTAAGTGAATGGTAGAACTCCAAATCCTTTGAACACATCCTGGAAATTACTCACTACAGAATCCACTGAGTCATCTGGTCTGCTTATGGCACAGTTTATACGGTAGACTCTCTTGACCAGTTCTAAGTCCTCACAAGCTTTGTCACCTAATAGTGAATCAAGTCCTTCAGCCACAACAGAAAACATGAGATGATGCACTTTGTCTTTGACTGTCACTTTAAGTGTTCCTACACCTAAGCTATCTATTTTCTGTCCATTATAGTTCTTCAGTAGTACTGACTTTTTCTGTATTTTGGGCTTTTCTTTCATATTTTTAATGTCACTCATACTGATTAAGTTTGCTTTTGCCCCAGTGGCTAGTTTCAATGTAACTAATGCTCCATTTACCTGCAGTGGCATTATCCATTTGTCCTCTTTTACTGCATTAACTTTATGTTCAGCATTGTCCATTCCTGAGGGCTGCACATTTTCTGTATCCTTTTCGATATTGTCACATGACACCATTCCTACAAAAAATGTCTCACTTAAATCAGTGTCCTCAATCACATTGACTTGTTGCCCTTTCTTTGTTTTTACTTTTGAAAAGCATTGTTTGGCAAAGTGATTCTTTCCATTACATTTTGTGCACATTTTTCCAAACGCTGGGCATTGTCTTGACTGGTGCTGGTAACCACAGCGTTTACAATTAAAAATTCCATCCTCTGATTGCTTTGCATTTCTGTTCTGCCCACATTTCTTCCCCTTGTAGGACACAGCACCAACAGCAGCACTGTCATTCACTACATTCGCATTATTATTAACTTCACTGAAAGTCTTTGCGTGCTGTTGAGTTAGCTCACTGGCATGGCATATTTTCAAACACAATCTGGTCATGAATCATGGATGATTTCAGTTCAGAGAAATTACATGTCTGTGCTTTCAGTTTCAGATCGGTCACAAAGCTATCAAAAGTCTAATTTTGCTGCTGTGTCTGTGAACGGAACACGTACCTCTCATAGGTCTCATTCTTTTTGGGAGAACAATGTGTATCAAACTTCTTTAGCACATCATCCCTTTTTTCTCTGTCCTCCTCTTGATCAAATACAAACATATTAAATACCTCTATCACCTGCGGGCCTGCAACCGTGAGCAGTAACGCTATTTTCCTTGCGTCTGGCTTCATACCGAACCCGATGGCAGCAATATAGAGTTCGAATTGTTGTTTGAAAGTCTGCCAATTGCAGTCGACATTCCCCGTGAGTTTCAAACCCTCCGGTGGCTTCAAATTCTCCATGTCGCATTTCACAATATTCAGCAGATATTACCAATCCTGGTACCATGTTAAGTTCATAAATAAATAGACGTTTTCATTATGAACAGCTAGCTTGAGCTAGTCATTTATTCAGCCATGTGGACTAGTGTACAGGCATCCATCTTGACTACTGCCTTGTGGGTAGCCCACCACCAAACATACAGCTCCAGCTAGTGCACCACTCGAGAATGACATGTTACTGATCATTACACTCTGCAGCAGTTATTTTCTTTATATCCCTGCCGGCACTTATTGACAAGGTTCACTTGTGAATAGCCCATATCTGGGCAAGCACCTGGAGGGCACCCAACGCCTGTGGAACTGTAGCCCAATGAAGGAGACAACCCATCAGAAAAGGAGGGAAGGCGGGAAAATGAATGAGAAAAATAAAGAAGCAGTGGATCACTCCAGCAAAGGGTGACAGCCTGCAGTTTGTGGCTGGAATGTGCCACCACTCAAGCAAAGCTTCTGATGAGTAGAATGGGCCTATACTCTCTGGATGTTAGAAGAATCAGAGGTGATCTCATTGAAATATATAAGATTCTGAGGGGGATTAACAGAGTAGATGCTGAGACATTGTTTCCCCTGGCTGGAGACTCTAAAACTAGGGGGCATAATCTCAGGATAAGGGGTCGGCCATTTAGAACTAAGATAAGGAGGAATTTCTTCACTCAGAAGGTTGTGAATCTTTGGAATTCTCTACTCCAGAGGGATGTGGATGCTCAGTTGAATATATTCAAGGCTGAGATCGATAGATTTTTGGACTGCAGTCAGAATCAGGGGAATTTATAATGGGGAGCAAAGAAATGGCAGACCAACTAAATACATATTTCGGTTCTGTCTTCACAAAGGAGGACACAAATAACCTCCCAGAAATACCGCGGAACATAGGGTCTGATGAAAGGGTGGAACTGAAAGAAATCAGTATTTGTAGGGAAATGGTGTTAGGAAAATTGATGGGACTGAAGGCCGATAAATTCCCAGGGCCTGATAATCTGCATCCCAGGGTACTTAAGGAAGTGGCCCTAGAAATAGTAGATGCATTGCTGGTCATCTTCCAGAACTCGATAGACTCTGGAACAGTACCCATGGATTGGAGGGTAGCTAATGTTACCCCACTATTCAAAAAAGGTGGCAGAGAAAAAGCGGGGAATTATAGACCGGTAAGCCTGACATCGGTAGTGGGCAAAATGCTAGAGTCCATTATAAAAGATGTAATAGCAGAGCACTTGGAAAGCAGTGACAGGATTGGACAAACTCAACATGGATTTAGAAAAGGTAAATCATGCTTGACTAATCTACTGGAATTTTTTGAGGATGTAACTGGTAAAATAGATAAGGGAGAACCAGTGGATGTGGTGTATTTGGACTTTCAGAAGGCTTTTGATAAGGTCCCGCATAAGAGGTTAGCGTGCAGAATTAAGGCACATGGGATTGGGGGCGAGGTATTGACTTGGATAGAGAACTGGTTGGCGGACAGAAAGCAAAGAGTTGGAATAAACGGGTCATTTTCCGAGTGGCAGGCAGTGACTAGTGGGGTACCGCAAGGATCGGTCCTAGGACCCCAGCTGTTCACAATATATATTAATGATCTGGACGAGGGAATTGGATGTAATATCTCCAAATTTGCAGATGACACAAACCTGGGTGGGAGGGTATGCTGTGAGGAGGATGTCATGAAACTCCAGTATGATTTGGACAGGTTGGGTGATTGGGCAGAAACATGGCAAATGCACTATAATGTGGATAAATGTGAGGTTATCCACTTTGGTGGCAAAAACAGGAAGGCAGATTATTATTTGAATGGCAATAGATTGGGAGAAGGGGAAGTGCAAAGAGACCTGGGTGTTCTTGTGCACCAGTCGCTGAAGGTAAGCATGCAGGTGCAGCAGGCGGTTAAGAAGGCAAATGGTATGTTGGCCTTCGTAGCAAGAGGGTTCGAGTACAAGAACAAGAATGTCTTGCTGCAGTTGTACAGGGCCTTGGTGAGACCGCACCTTGAGTATTGTGTGCAGTTTTGGTCACCTTACCTGAGGAAGGACATTCTTGCCATGGAGGGAGTGCAGCGAAGATTCACCAGGCTGATACCTGGGATGGCAGGAATGACGTACGAGGAGAGATTGTGTCAATTGGTCTTATACTCACTGGAGTTTAGAAGATTGAGAGGGGATCTCATCGAAACCTATAAAATTCTGTCAGGTCTGGACAGACTAGATGCAGAAAGGATGTTTCTGATGGCCGGGGAGTCCAGAACCAGGGGTCATAGTCTAAGGATAAGGGGTAAGCCATTTAGGACTGAAATGAGGAGGAATTTCATCACCCAGAGAGTGGTGAGCCTGTGGAATTCTCTGCCACAGAGGGCGGTGGAGGCCAGTTCATTAAATATATTCAAGAAAGAGTTGGATATATTTCTTGAGGCTAAAGGGATCAAGGGATATGGGGAGAAGGCAAGGACAGGGTACTGAATTTGGTTGATCAGCCATGATCTCATTGAATGGCGGAGCAGGCTCAAAGGGCCGAATGGCCTACTCCTGCTCCTATCTTCTATGTTTCTATAAGGGAATCAAGGGATATGGGGTTCGGACAGGAAAGTGGAGTTGAGGTGGATGATCAGCCACAATGTTATTGAATGGCGGAATAGGCTTGAGGGGCCGTATGACCTACTCCTGCTCCTATTTCTTATGTTCTCATGCAATGACTTCCCATGCGGCAGAAAGTGACCACAATCAGATTCCCACCGCAGGTACAGTATTGCAGCAGCCTGAGTAGGGTTGCTAACCTTCTAGGATTGGCCTGGAGTCTCCAGGAATTAAAGACTGATCTCCCAGACACTGCTGAGAGCAACCAGGGAGAAAAATCATCGGGACACTAAAAAATATTGTGGCCTAGAAATTCAGTATAGCCACTTTTGTGGCGGTAAAGTCGGGCGGGCGCTAAAGTTAGCGCCCGCCGGAAAGTGGAGGCCACTTCGCCGAAATTCAGTAGCTTTGGCCAAGGAGTTTGGACGAGCGCTGAAACTGGCGTTGCACTCCTATCTTTAGGCGCTAAGCCGGCGGTGCAGACTGATAACGCCGAGGCCGGGCGCAGCGCAGGTGCGGTCATGTTTTGATTGACAGCAGACACCCTGACGCCGGCCAGCTCTTAAAGGGGGAAGGGTCGACTTTGTCTGCAGCCACGCCCTGGATAGTGGAGCCCTGCAGCTAGGCCTGAACACTGCTGGTGGACCCAAATAGCGCCTGAAGCCATGCAGAAGGCCCGTGAACGAGCGCAGCGCTTCTCAGAGCATGCTTTGAGGGTGCTGCTTAGGGGGTTGGAAAAGAACAGAGAGATCTTGTGCCCGGACAGTGGCAAGAAGGCTCCCAGGAGGCAGTACAGGAGAGCCTGGAGGGAAATCGCCCTGAGGGTGTCAGCCAACAGCGATGTCCCCAGGACTGCTGACCAATGCCGCAAGAAGTTCAACGACCTCAGTCGGTTGGTCAGGGTGAGTACCCTTTCCAGTGTCCTCCTCATCCTTGCATGTGCACCTCCCATTATGGGCAAAGGGACCTCAAAGGCCTAATGGCCAGCCCTCCTCCCGCAGCTATGGCACTGGCATGATCATCAATAGCACTCTCTGCACTTAACACACTGGCCAAGCTATTCGACCATGGGAGGCAGTGCACACAACAACAGGGCACCACACTGTACTTAGAGGCCGTCCTTTCTCTTGCAGGCCAAGCTGGCGCGGAATTTGAAGAGCCAGACTGTCACCGGGGGAGGCCGTCCCCAGTTCCAGCAGCTCAGTCAGCTGGAGGAGAGCGTGGCTCGACTCGTGCGTGGCCGGGTGACTGGCCCCGTTGCTATTGGAGATGCCGACCTTGTGCTGGGACCCAATGGTAAGGACATGACCGTTTGGACCTCTCTGGTTCCCCTTGCGCTTCAGATCTACATCCTTTGCCACTGTCCCACCAATGCGCATAATGGCACTACTCATGCCTCCCTCGCTGACGCCCTGTCCTCACTCTAAAGCTACTCTTGTGCCTTCCTGCTTTCAGCTGGTGAGGAGGAGGCCCCTGAAGCTGAGAGTGCCAGTCCCTCGGAAGAGGAGGACGACGAGGACCAAGAGGAAGGCGGCACATCGGGGGAACCCTCATCCGCGCCAGGGGATGGCAATGGAGGGGACACGTCTTGCCTGGAGGAGAGCCAGGGGGAAGTGTTGCAGGGGGGTGTAGCTCCTGGGCCCAGTGGCGTCCAGGCACGCGGGAAGGGTCGGGCAGCACGGCTGCCTTCTCCCCAGAGGGGGGAAGTGTTGCAGGGGAGGGCAGTTGCTGGGCCCAGTGGCGTCCAGGCACGCGGGAAGGGTCGGGCAGCACGGCTGCCTTCTCCCCAGAGGGGGGAAGTGTTGCAGGGGAGGGCAGTTGCTGGGCCCAGTGGCGTCCAGGCACGTGGGAAGGGTCGGGCAGCTCGGCGGCCTTCTCCCCAGATGTTCGCTATGTCCCCAGCAGCGGCTTGGAAGGAGCCACTTGCATAAAAGTTCAGAGCCACCGTGACCTTCACTTCCACCGACAGAGACGTCCTGCACATCAGCTGTGGATGCAGATCTCTGTGAAGCAGCTGGCAGATCTCTGCAACCACCTCCCTTCTGAAGCGCAGCCTCTTAACACAATGCGCGGCAGTCATGGTGAGATAGGACACCTGCTGCCGGTATTCCCTGAGTGGGTAAGGCCTACGTTGCCAACGCCTGATGGCCCCTCTGCGTCTAGGCATGGCTGGCCCTCTCACACAGCGTCTGCGAGCCCTTCGCACATAATGCTGGAACTGAGGGTTGGAACCCCATGCAGCCCCCATAATAAACTTGCAAACAGTGAAATCACAATGAGTCTAATTTCCAAGCTCTGGCCAGAAGCCAAAAATACCTCTCCTATGTTGTCCCAAATCAGTAAGGTCTGTTCCTTGGTCTCTGTCCAGAAATCCAAAGCACTAAAGTCATGGCAGCAAAATGGCTGGCCTTTATAGTTCAGTCTAAGTGCCCTTTAATTAGCGCTCCCCGAGGCCCGCAGGGCCTCTGCTGCGTTCCAGTTCACAGTTCTTAACAGCGCCACGCCCACATTGGGCGGGCGCCACTGAATTTCCGGTTTGGGGCGCACAAACAGCGTTGCACGACGAAATGACATCATAAGCTGCGCGCGCAGCTGAGCGGGCGCAAACACTTTGCGCCGGCGCTAAATGTCAACTGAAGCTGGGCGTAGGCGCAGTTCGGACTGCGCCCGGGCGCTAAGTGCCTAGCGCTGGAAATCTACTCCTCTTAAGGCGTTAACGGCTGGCGAACGCTACTGAATTTCTAGGCCCGTGTGTTTTTTTTTCATATTCTTTGAATACTTTTGTTTATTAGATGTAAAAATATTGGAGATGGGGAAAAAAGGCTGTTTGACTGACAGTCATGAATCTTCTAATCAAGTAACTCAGAGTCTCTTCACTTTCCTGCGAGAATGGGCGTGTTGGGCAACCAATGGCGGGAGTGTGGGGGCGGGGTGGTTGGAGGTGGAAGGTCATCTGATAAAACCTCCAGGAATACGTCCAACTGGTGTTGGCGACCCTAAGCCTGAGGCAGGGCTGTGTGGTGCCCAAGCTCTGAGAGCTCCAGAACCCCCGAATTTTAGAAGTCCCTTGTAGAAATGCAATTGCTCACCACCTCCCTTTTTCTTTAAACGCAGAGTGTTGCACTGCTTAAAAGGACAATAATTGTATAAATAGAATGTACAATGGAAACTTTGTGGGTGCTGGAAAGTGAACTATGCAAGACGTCATACAACAACTCTTTTGTTTATTTTCAGTAAGCTGTTGTAATCATAACGTGTATCATTTTTTATTTTGAGTGCGTTTCATGCCAGTTAAGATGTCATTACTGGGCAATGACATTTTTGGCACCCAATGCCAGCATTAAGTACTCTGTAGCCACTAAGGTCATATACCAAGCTTCAAGCTCCCTCCACACTTCCCCAGGGGATGGCCTGGATGTGTCCATTCGCAGTTATTGCGAGCATTGATATTGTTAATTTAATTAGGGTTTTTAGCCCAATGGTAGGAGTAAAAATGAATTACAAGCTTATTTTATCTCTATGGTTGGAGCCAAATCCATAGCTTTAGTATCTCTCATCCACAATACATCCATTCATCCACAGAAGCTACCTTCACCGGATTTTTTTAAAAGTCCACTTACCAGGGTTGTAGGCTGGTTGACTTTGTGTGATAGTGTAAAATGGGTGACAGCGAATCAGCAACCTGTTTTACATCTCTCACAATTTTTATTTCCACTGGAACATAGGAACATAGAAACAGGAGTCCATTCAGCCAATCAAGCCTGTTCCACCATTCAATCAGATCATGGCTGATCAATATCTTAACTCCATCTACCCGCCTTGGTTCTGTAACCCTTAATATCCTTACCTAACAAAAATCTATCAATCTCAGTTTTGACATTTTTAATTGACCCCTAGCCTCAACAGCTTTTTAAGGGAGAGAGTTCCAGATTTCCACTCCCCTTTGTGTGAAGAAGCGTTTCCTGACATCACCCCTGAATGGCCCGGCTCTAATTTTCAGGTTATGCCCCCTTGTTCTGGGCTCCCCCACCAGAGGAAATAGTTTCTCTAGCTACCCTATCAAATCCTTTACAAAAGCAAAATACTGTAGATGCTGGAAATCTGAAATAAAAACAGAAAATGCTGGAAATACTCAGCAGGTGAGGCAGCATCTGTGGAGAAAGAAACAGAGTTAACGTTTCAGGTCAATGACCCTTCGTCAGAACTGGAAAAAGTTGGAGATGTAACAAGTTTTTAAGCAAGTGTAGGGGCAGGGAAAGGGGGGAGGGGAGGAATGAACAAAGGGGAAGGTCTGTAATAGGATGGAAGGCAGGAGAGATTAAGAGACAAAAGGGATGATGGTGCAAGGCAAAGGGAGATGATAATGGGACAAGTTAAGAAACAAAAGATGACTCCAGATGAGGTGTAAATGGCAATGGCAGAATGATCGACAAATCCTTTCACTGACATCAATTTCCCCCCAGAGCAATTGGAGGTTTGAGTTGCTAAAGGTCTATGTTCTTCTCCTCACTTGATGGCGTGTTCGGCTGCCTTGTTTGGCTGCTTGGTGCAGATGGTTCTACTGTGGACATAATTCTTGAAAAGTATGATGAAAAGATTGATGAGCCATGTAGTGAAATTAGCTGAGAGTCAAGTGAGCGAGCCAAGCATTGTTCCTTACCTTGTTGTCCTACCAGTCTGCTGCTGAACTATACAGGCTGAACTCCAGCTAATTACACCAGTTTTTCATCTGATTTATACCAATGACTACTCCAATGGGAATGCAAATAAGCTGCCTCAAGAAACTCTCTTGTAACCTCTTCAGGCTTCCAGGAGGCGCAATCCTTTTGTCATTGGCATTACAGCAGTGCACCTCACCATGAGGAAATTCACCTCATGGTCTTTTTTTTCTATTCACTCTGTCAAAATGGCTTCTTAGATTTAAAACCCTCTATTAAATCTACCTCTCAAACCCGTGACCTTTACCACCTAGAAGGTCAAGGGCAGCAGCTGCATGGGAACACCATCACCTGCAAGTTCCCCTCCAAGTCACACACCATCCTGACTTGGAAATATATCGCCGATCCTTCATCGTCGCTGGGTCAAAATCCTGGAACTTCCTCCCTAACAGCACTGTGGGAGTACCTTCACCACACGGACTGCAGTGGATCAAAAAGGTGGCTCGAAACCACCTTCTCAAGGGCAATTAGGGATGGGCGATAAATGCTGGCCTTGCCAGTGACGCCCACATCCCATGAACGAATTTAAAAAAAATCCCCTCTTTGCCTTCTCTTCTCCAGTGCAAATAGCCCCTCAAGTCTCTCCTCAAAACTATAGTTTTCCACCCCTGACATCATCCAAGTGAATCTGCCTTGGTGGACAGGTGGCTTTAGTGTCCTTTCTATAATGGGGAACCAAAAACTGCACATTGCTCTAACT
Organism: Somniosus microcephalus; assembly: GCF_052327205.1. Taxonomy (NCBI): domain Eukaryota; kingdom Metazoa; phylum Chordata; class Chondrichthyes; order Squaliformes; family Somniosidae; genus Somniosus; species Somniosus microcephalus. The sequence goes on from NC_140987.1 coordinate 272,476,063, forward strand.
GTGACCTAACCAATGTTTTGCACAAATTGATCATTGCCTGTTGAGATGCCAGCAATTTCTATCAACACAGTGCCATTGATAGAGGTCTACCCTCTTAGCTGAGGAAGCTATAGAAAGGAGTAGAACCTGAAAATCTATTGCAATAAAAACCAGGCTATACAGTTAGGTAGAAAAGCAATTAGTTGCACCATAAACTCACAATCATTAAAACCGGCATAAAAGATATGGCTTATGCAACAGATTTTAAGACAGCCGATTCAATTGATTCTGTTCATTTGTATAGTAAATATGTGTACATTGTAATTTTTTTGAATGTTAATGAGTCTGTGGGTTGTGGCGCTCCAGCTTCTGTTGGTGGGATTATATCGGGTTCCTGTGGTGTAAATTCTGCCTCATTGGAAATGAGAGAGGAATGGCCCAACTCAGGCATCCTGCTTGCTGGCCTGGTAGAGACCAAATGGCTGTGATGTATGTGGCTGGCAAACTGAGCCTGGGATCTGAATCTACAGCCACAGTGGTGTTGTGTATGGTTCCTCATTACCGTGTTGCCAAGCTGGTTTGCAAAGATTCCCCAGAAGTGTTGATATATTAAAGAACAAGGATTATTTTCAGGTACATGGAAGTGGGCTATTCTTTATTAATACTTGAAACTTAAAAAAATAAAACCAACAGTGGTTGGTGCCTATTCAATGCAACATGAGCAACTGTCACAGATTTCCTGTCCCGTGTTGAATAGAAAAAATGCAGTGGTGATGACTGGATCCTAATTTTGAGTGATCGCTATTGAGTTGGGTTTTGTCACCAGTTGTATTATTCTAATTGGAACTTTACTGGCTTGGCATTTAAAAAAAATGTGTTTTGGCAATAAAAATGTTTTATGTTAAAAGCCCCCTTAACTGCTGCACACAAGGGCTTGTTTGTCAAAAATGGCCAGCCAATTAGAGGCTGTTTAGCATCGGTACATCCTCGCTTCTGCCACTAACAATGCGGTATTGATTAGCTGACATTGATCTGCCTACGTAACAACAGTCACTGTACTTCAAAGTAATTCATTGTATATGAAGCACGTTGAGACATTTCTGAGAGATGTGGGTGAGTGATTTTCATGTTCCGAGCGCCGCCAAAGGAAGTGGCACTAATGGTTCTGAGCTGCTCCCAATGAAGAGAACGGGCCTTAAACCAACAATCTTCTCCCTCTATTCTGCCTCCAACTCATCCTTGTTGAAGGCCCCAGTTTAGGCTGAGGCCCCAGTTTAGACTGCAGCACCATCGGGATTCTTCGCCCTTGCACTGGTGGGCTTCCTCTTGATGGCAGGAATCCAGCCAGGAGTCCGTTGTGCGTACGTGATGAGTCCTCACCCAGGAAAATGGGCCAGGACTGGGGCGGATACGGAGGGAACGGGTGGTAATCCTGCCTCAAATAGGAGTATCTCCTCCTGGGAGTATGCACCAGCCACATATGGAAGTGCATCACTAGGCATAGGTCAAAGAGACATCCTGGGCACATCCTGGACTTCAAATGTTTCAGCACCGTTAAAGAGGCAGACACAGGGGAGAGCTGGAAGGATTTTTTTTGGCAGATGAGTTAGAATTATTATCTGGACACCATCTGATGAAGAATGATAAGTTTTTAAACTAATGTATGTGCCAGAAAGAAGAAAATAAAGAACTTGCACCTTTCCCGACCTCAGGGCATCCTGAAGTGCTTTACAGTCAAGGAAATACATTTTTGAAGTGTAGTCACTGTTGTAATGTAGGAAACGCGGCAGCCAATTTGTGCACAGCAAGGTCCCACAAACAGCAATGTGATAATGACCAGATAATCTGTATTCTTTAAGTGTTGGTTGAGGGATAAATATTGGCCAGGACACTGGGGAGGAACTCCACTGCTCTTCTTCGAATAGTGTCATGGGATCTTTTACATCCAACTGAAATGGTTTAACACCTCATCCAAAAGACGGCACGCCCAACAGTGCAGCACTCGCACTGGAGTGTCAGCCTAGAATTTGTGCTCAAGTCTCTGGAGTTATCAAGTTGTGTTTGGTAACGCTCCGATGAAGCGCCTTGGTACGTTTTACTACGTTAAAGGCGCTATATAAGTATATAAGTTGTTATTGAACCCACCACCTTCAGACTCAGAGGCAAGAGCGCTACCGCTGAGCCACGACTGACACTTGTAAATTGCTGTCAAATGCATGTCGGTGGTCTTTGTATTTATTTATAGGTTTTGCCCCCTGTGAATGAGTGCGCGTTCCTGTGCCATGGCTGGGACGACAGCAGTACCCAATCAACGGTTCAGACACCCCTACCATCTGTCTTGGAGGTATAGGGGTGGCACTGTGGTACCAAGCAGTAGGTGGAGTCACAGAGAAATTAAGTGTGAGCATGAAGAATGGAGCTGTGGGAAGAGGAGTTGATGCTGGGTTAACTGAAGGGCTTCTCTTTTTATCCCAGGTGGCATGTGTAAGATTTGGATCACAGGTCTCACACAGATTACCCAAAGGGTCTTAGGATGTTGTAAGGCTTTTTATTAAAGAGCGGCAGTTTAAGTTAAGTGTAACCCGCAATCACGATAGACAGAGTAGACATACGACCATGACAAGCGGCTGGTATCGGTCTTGATCGGACAGTCGGCTGGTGTGCGCGAACAGCTCTTCCCTTCCCTTCACCGTCTGAGTTAAAAGCTCTTTTGATATCTCTTTTACTCTCTTTTTAGGGGTGGGCCTAGGGTAGATTATCAAAGATACAGTCCACAACCTTACTAGCACACGCACAGCAAACAGCTAGTCTGGAAACAAGGTCACCGCCACGGTGCACAATGTTAGAACATCCACAGGGAACCAAGAACATCAGCAAATTCGAAGCGTCTCTCCAGTTATTCTAACACCAGCCTGAAGAGACTTTTTGTCTCAAGTTATTTCTTCCAATTCATGATTTCTTACAGATGGAACAGGTGTAAGGTCAGGGTGAGGGGGATCTCCTACTCTGTGGTAGCAAAACAGGTGTTTGTACCTCAGAGTGTGGATGGGCCACAAGCTGTCAAGCAGGCTTGTGGTTCCCTTCATCTATCTCCAAATAAGCCATATTGCAAAACGACAGGTGTTGCAGTACTTAACTCTGCCTCCATCACTAAGTGTAAAGTATGAACAGCATCCTGCAAAACTACAGAAGCAGCAAAAAAAAGTTAGTGTGCAGTTTTGTTCTGGAGAAAAATGGGAGAAAAGGATTAGCACTAATTTTCCTCTGCAGTGCAATTTATTTTGGGAGGTGGGCAGGGGAAAATCAGCACTCTTATTTTTACTTCCGCTATGCGCCAGTACCAGGTTTGCTGCTATAGCATTAGCTGGTCTCTGGTTGCAGGCTGCCTAGGCCGAAGCTCCAGAGGTGCAGCCAGCGGTGGGCTCCTCCCAGGACCTGCCCACCACAAATCCATGCTGACTCTCTTTGACTGTCAAATGAGGCTTTCTGTTTGAGAGAGTGCAATGTTGGCATGCATGTTAAATGGGGACGTTCTGTAAGTTGATTTTTTTCCCTAGCCAATTACCCCCCCCACCCCACCCCTCGCTCATGCAACTCCTACCAGTAACAGGACTTTAGCATGAGCAATTTCTAGCTTATTATATTTCTACAAAATCTATTCAGCATGGTCTGACAAGAAGTCATCGTGAAACCATTTTTGTGGCAAGATAAAATATTAAGTAAGGAAGCGATGTAATGGACTAGACACCACAAGAAATAGTTAAAAAATAATGAGGTATATATGAGGTAGGTGGTGGAGCAGGCTCAATGGGCCGTATGGCCTCCTCCTGCTCCTATTTCTTTTCTTCTTATGAACAATACACTTTATTAGCATTTCTTAATTACTTTTGCCTACATAACAACAGTAGCTGCATTTCAAAGCAATTTATTGTGGGCGGTGGACGTTTCTGTGAGGTGATCATTTCTTTCCTTCCTTTTAATGATCAATAGATACTGGTCATCAATGTGGGGAATACGATCTTATTCATTGACTGTACGGCCCTTGCTATCTGAAAATTGTATTCTCCATCAATCTAATCCGCGCAACACAGTGACCAGACAATACTCCTTCAGTCGAGATGAAGCAATTAGCAATCTGAACAAGCCATTAACAATGTGAAACATTGTTTATTGAGATGCCAATTTGCACAAATTAGCAAAACTATTTTAAATACTGATGCACTGCAGTGGAGCACATTTAATTCCATTATAATAGGAGTCAGTTACTGAGCACTATTGAGCAAGGAAGTTTTCTAGTTTCAAACAGAATGGAATTAAGTGAACTTAGCTAACAGCAACAAAACATTCATAATGGTGCCTATGTTGACAAAATTCTTGTAGTATTTGTCATTATACCCTTTCATAAGACATAATTAGTTGGTCAAAGCTGTTCAGTCATATCTTGCTAAGGAAGGTGCCACTCAAAGATCAACATTTGGGGGGAAAAATTGGGTGTCGCCCATTTTGGGGCGCTAATATCAGCCGGGTGCAAAATTAATCTCCATCGCCCCCTGGAGGTGATTTGAGTGCTAAATCAAGTGCTACACACCTCTCTTAGAGCGCTAATGTCAGGGAGCGAGGTGCTACCTCAGAACGCTACAAAAGCTCAGGCGATGCCAATTAGCATGGAACCCAGACAGACTGGCACTGTCCAGTTCTTAAAGGGGAGGGGCCATCTTGCTGCACAGCCACACCCTGCTCATTGCAGTGTTTGACCTCGACCTGCAAACACCTGCTCAGCTGAAACAATTGTGATGGATACTCAGAGACCCAGGGAGACAGCTCGGCGCTTTATCGACCAGGCATTGGCGGCTCTGCTTGGCGCAGTTGAACAGCAATGGGCAGTGTTCTTTCCAGAGAGTGGCAGGAGGCCATTGCCCCACGAGTTTAGAAGAGTCTGGAGGGAGGTGACCCAGCATGTGTCATCGCGGAGCCTGGTGCCGAGGACACATACACAGTGTCATAAAAAGTTCAACGACCTCACTCGGGAGGTCAGGGTGAGTACCTGCATTTCCAAACCTCTACATCCCACCATCTCAAATTCACTCTGTGCCCTGACGGTGTAAATATCCAAATGCCCAACTCTCATCCAAGACCTATGGCCATCTCATAAAACTCACACACACACCCCACACCTTGCAGACATTAACGGCTATTCAACTATGGTAGGCACATCAGCCAAACACATGGCTGCAACCTCACTCGCATGCTGCCCTTTTTCTTCCAGGCCAAGCTTTCACATAACCGACAAGAGACCCAATGGATGGGAGCAGGACAGGTGGAGCTACACCTGTAGGGGGTGGCATGTGCCCAGTCAGTTATGCCCCTGACTACCTGTGAGCGGTTCGAATCGCTCCCACACCCCTGGGTTCTCGACACCGGACTTAGGTACAGGCGGCGATACAGAAAACGAGTAGACAAGGGGTTTGTAAGAAAACCAAGATTTTATTAAAACAGAAATAAAAATTACAAATACTGAAAAGTCACTTTGTAGTTATAGGCTTATCAAAAGAATATACTTAAATGGGAATGGGGAACACACGGCGCATCAAGGGAACAACACACATTAATAAAATCCCTTAACCCTTATCCCATCTGTAATACCTAACTAGATTAAGCTAAGAGGGGCCAGGAATTCATGCTCACCAAGTCAAAATCTGCTGAGTTATAACGGTTGTGGGGTTTGGGGTTCGCTCTTTGTGCTCTTTAGGGCCTGCCATTGTCACATGGTCTCAGGGCGCGGCAAGGGCGTCGTCCCGGTAAAGTACCCCGAGATTAAAGTCTTTGCTTGGGTACTTTACCTCGCAGAGATGATGGTTCTTCTTTGGGTGGCGGTTGAATTTTGCATGAAGATCGTCGCACGTAAGCTGGATTGAAGGCCCGATTATTCGAAATGTTCTTCAATCTTCTTCCAAATTGTCTCGTCTCATTTCATCTCATCTCGTCTCGTCTCGTCCGGCCTGGTCTGGTCCGGTCTGGTCTGCCCGTGTTTGCCTGGTGCTGTGCCGGGCATCCCTGATGGATTTGGGGAAGACACAGGCAGTGGCCAGGTAGCAAGCGCAGGAGGAAGAGAGAGCAACGTGGCTTCCAATGGGCCTATAATTATACTCCCGTTGAAAGCCCTTATCTGCGCGCCAAATCAGGTCAGTCTATTGTCCAATTTAGGCGGGCTCGTTTAATATAATGATACCAATCTAAGTTAACTGGCTTTAGATGACCGTTTATCGCACCTGATGGCCCCGATGTCCGGGTTGTATTGTCATTAATGCATTTTAATCGGCCTGTCCAGCCTTGGTGGCTCCCTTGAGCTGTTTCCGATTATTTATGCGGACAAACTAATGGCCTTATGCTTAGGCCTAACTGGGCTGATCTGTTTTGATCTGACGCAATGCATATTCAATGTTTGCCTAGCTGTCTGGCTTTTCAAACACAAAGTCCTTTTCACAGAAATGCATTTTAAGTTTCGATTTCCCAAAGCTGCCTGCTTGTGCTGCAGAGTCCATGCTTTTAAAATCTTACAGGCTTTTGGTCACGAGGTGCGGATGCCATCTTTTTGGATACCCTTTTTAAATTGTCCATACAGGGTCCCTTTTATTAATAACCTTGGGGGAATGTGGGAATTTTGAGAACCTTACACTCATCCCTGTGACACTAAAACTTGCTTGAAGTATCATCCTTACAAGGTGAGCAAAATTCCTGACCCTCCATAGTCAATCTTCCCTTGTAATTATCTATCTATGATCCCACGACACATGCACTTCCCATTCCACAAAATTGTAGTGTACATAAGTATACATAGAATAATTACAGTCTTTTACACACATCCAAGCATGAAGGGGGTCCAACACCCCTGCACCACTTGGTACACATACATCTTTATTAACAACGCGTTGCAAAAATCTTTATTAAAAAACAACAAACACAAAAAAAACAACAATCTTTAATCAGACATACAAAAAACTCAAACAGGCGTATCTCCCTTCACCTTCACATAATGTTCCTTCCAGGTCCTCTGGTTTCGGAATTCTAGCATCTTACCTTTTCCCTTGCACTGAGTGCAGACTAGATACAACACTATCCCTAACTGGCAAACTACAAGAATGTGGGAAGCCAGTCTGATCCACGAAGGGACCTCTATGTTATTGAAAATGTCCCACCAGGGTGGAATCACAATATCCAATATCTTAGCCCCTATCTCTACTGTTTTCTGCTCTAGAGTGTAAAAATGTTTCTGTGAAACTATAACGGCTTTGAGTATTTTGGTAAGGTGTTCAGGGAGAGGGGGGATTTCATAGCCGAAATGCGCTACATACTTCTGCAAGTTGGTAAAATTCTCTTTTACAGTGAGGTGAACAGTGGAGGGTTCAGGAATGGGGGCAATTCGCTCCTGGGCCACTTGAACTTCTGCCTCGGGTTTAAAACAGAAACTGCTGTCACTAACCGAACACCAGCTATGCTGTCCATGCTGGTAGTGGGGCGCACCTGTGGTGACACAATATGTCCCACCTCCTATATATGCTACCTGCGGGGGAACATGGCCTTGTGCCATTGCCTCCATGATACAATTTATAGGTTTCGCGCCAGCAGCTCTGAACCCGCACTGTGGTTTTGAATAGGCATTCAAGTGCTGGGGACACAAGATTATGTGTGCTCCCCGGCTCTGGCACCCCTGAGAGGTCAGTACCTGTCATAGCATGCTCCCACTTTATGACGTAAGGTGGGACCGCTGTGAAACAAATGTGTGCACCCCCTTGAATGACTCCAGTGTTCTCAACCCTGTATACCGGCTTGGGTCGGGCTGTCCTACCCATGACCGGCATCCTAACTACTACTCCCATGATCGTGTGGTTGGACCGTCCACAATCCACTGGGACTGGCTAGGCCTCGGAAGCTAACCGGAGTTGGCATGGGCTTAATGCATTCTCAAATGGATGGAGGGCTGCGAGGTGTTTGTTGCTGATCCAGGAGGGGACCAAACCCTGTTTTAAATCCTCCAGATTACTGCGGCCCTCGCTCAGCAACCACGCCCCATACAGCACACACCTCATTCTGCACAGCCTGGTCAGAAGCATTTCTGTCCTCCCTTATGAGGGCATTTACGGTCTTTGCATGCTTCTCCAACTCAGCTATAATCTCCTTTAAATGGACCGTCATGGCCTGGTCCTCATGCAACTCCGAGCCCACTACTTTGTTCTCATCCATTAATATCTTCCTTAACTGTGTTTTTAAACCGTTTACCTGGGTCTGCAGCTCTATGTCATCCAAACTGTTGATGACAGATGACAGACAGATGACAGTGTTGAATGCAGTAAAAACATCATTCCATACTCCCCTTCTTTGTCTCCCTGCATTACCCAAAAACTCGCGGTGTGTGGTGTACAGTTCGGTATTGTCGACATTGGCGAAATCGAACTCATAAAACTTCCTGAACATGCCCTTTAATAGGGCCTGGTATAGCTGCTCTGTTTCCTTGGGACACCACTCCGGTAAATGTACCTCGGTGAGATTTAAAATCACGGAGGCTACCGCTTAGTGCACCCCTTGGTACGGTACCTGATCCATAGGCACTAGTACCAGCCCATTCCCTGGTCCCTTGGTGGTGGTGGGGCACCCTTCCCTGGGTAACCTCGCCGCCTGCACCGTGGGCGGGGGCTTACAGGGGCGGGTTACAAGCTCAGTGGCATTGACTGGGATTGGGGAGAATGAGACCATGCATGCCTTCAGGCTCATATCCCACTTCATTCCCTCCCTGGCGTCTTGACACTGCCGGTGGAAAATGATAGATATGCCTGCGGGGCAGTCCCTCTCTGACCCCCACATACAGATATAAATGCCTTGATCCGGTTCCCACCACTTGTCTCAACACACACTTAATCCTCCGTGAGTCCCTGTAATCATCCGGTGGGTATTGTTCCCCAACCGTTCCCACTCGACTGTGGGATTCCTCATATCTTTGCTTCGCTTTCTGAGCCACCAGCACCTATCCAGATGAATGTGTCCCTTGCACGTTAAACATGCACGTTTCCCTACGGTGACGCTAACCCTTGTGGTAACGACCCGTACCCTGGGGCACAGGAGGGAGGCCTACCCGTACGTGAACCCGGTCTGGCTGGAGTACTGAGACGAATTGGACCCCAGCCACCCTGGCCACCTTCCCTCGTGGACGTAGACGGCGGTCTCCTCCACATCCCGTTCGCTGCTCCCGTCAGTTGCTATAGGTGCTCTCTCCCCTGAGCACCCGTAGATGTGAGAGTCTTCCATGTCGCCCCTCCTTCCAAGGCTCAGTCCTATCAGGGCGAGTAGGATTACGCTCCCCTTCACCCCGAAAGTCTTTCTGCAACAGATACAAAAACATACAGCCAGGTCCCCAAGAGATTCTCTGGCTTGGGTGAAGCATAGTCGGGTCTCGCGACCTCGACTCAAATATACACACTCTTAGCAGATTACTACCTAGTTAAAACTACCCATCACCTTACTTAAACATAAGCTAAAAGACCCAAACTTAACCTAAATACCTAAACGTAACAATAACCAAAACTTAAACTTACCTAAACTATGTACATCCGCCGCCCGTCTCCGGGCGGTCAGGCTAATTCCTGGTTGGGCTGCGGCACACCGCTCCCTCCGGTGTGGCTGCACTGTCCTGCACTGTTGGTCCGTCACCGCCCGTGGCTGCTGGCTGGGGGCCTTTGTCCTTTGACTCCCCCCTGAGTCGGGAGGCTGTCCCTTTAAACTGGGGAGCCAGTGACCAGGGTTTCCTTGGCTGGGGTGTCCGTGGGGACCTTCTAGGGGCTTTGGCAGGTGGGGTTTTCTTGGCCGATGGGCCTTTAACCCGAACCGCTGTCCCCTCCGGTGCGGCCTGTGGGCTTGCCACTACCGCTGGCTGGGGATCTTCCCCCTTAGGCTTGACCTCTCCCGTACCTGGGCTAAGGGCAGGTAACTCTTCACAGCCTGTTGCTGTAGGCTGAGAGTCTCCGCCCCCAGGTCCCAAAACTGGGTCCGGGGCGGTGTCTTCGCCCTCAGGTCCCTCCTCCTCTATACCTGGGTTAGAGGCGGGGTCTTCACTCTCGGGTCCCTCCTCATCTGGATCCCAGAAGAGGGGGGTGTCCCAGTCGGTGGTGTAGGGGTTCGCCAAAATCCCCTCAGCCCCGAAGATTGGGAAATATTAATCTACATCGTGGACGAAGACTTTGTGTGTTTTAAATTGCCTCTGGGTTGGACAATGTTTTAAAAACATACCCAGAATCGCAGAAAGGCTGCGTTGAGCTGGGAGGCACGTGGAGAACACCAGAATCGAGGAACTTTGTGGAAAAATTCGCACACTTTAAGACAGTACGTGTTATTAAAACTTGTACCTTTGAGTTTGGTAAATTGCAAAGGGGTTTAAAAATGGCCGTCAGAAAAGCATGGCCAAGGACAAAGAGGCTTGGAAGCAGCTCGTGGATGTCTGTGAAAAGGGGGGAGGATCGAAGCAGTGGCAGTCAGATTCTGTCAATCAAAAAGGGAGTTTCCCTTCCCTTCAGAGGCAATCGATGTTTGTTTATGTTGACATAAAGGGTTATCCACTTAGTCTACGGTTTCAGTGACCGCAGGACAAAGGGCTGCTGTTTACCTAGTAATCCAACTCCATTCAAAGCCCAGCACACAATGAGAACACGCCAAAACTACGGAAGAGACCGTTTAGACTAAGAAATGGAACAGTTTAAGATTGAATGAGTTTGAATCACCCATTACTTGACAATGGGAGCAGTTTGGCCACTGGGAAATAGCCCGTTTGAATCAGCCAATCATGGCCTTTCTCTTGTGTATTCGAACTTTTCGGCGCGAATTTGCACACAGACCTTTTCAGCGCCAAAACAGCAGGAGCTCCCAGGATATAAAGATAGCTTCTCAGAAGCATATCTCTCTCTCATTCCTTGGACCACAGGTGAGCAGGTTTCTGACTCCTCAACAAGGCAACTTAGTGAGAAGTAAAGGGGTGGTAATTTAAGGGAAATGTTGTTAAGGTAGTAAGGTTAACATTGTAGCCATTTATCCCTCGGTTTTGCCATCTGCCTTCCCCTGTTAAGCAATTTTAACTGTTGTATTAAAATCGTGTGGTGTAGTTTCTTAGTTTTAATAAAATTTAACTTTTTCACATCCAGATCATTTGTCCGTTTTAATATATCATTAATTATAAGTTCCTCCAGTCAGAACGGGAAGGGGTGGTTTAGCGATTCGAAACCGCTGTTTGGGATTGGTCAGAGTGCAGCAGCAAAAAGCTGCTTGACCAGGTAAATTACCGTAAACCAGGTAAAGGAAGATAAATTACCGTAAACCAAGTAAAAGATGCCCCCTACAGTGGGCGGGATGGCCCCTCTCCTTAAACAATCCACAGCGCCTGCCCATGCAGTCTGTGAACTTGCTCCTGCTGCAGGCTGAGGATTTTTATCCTCAGATCCTACCCCAACTGACTGTTTTCTCCTCTCAGGTTGAAACAGTTTGCACTGGTTAATGTGAAACCATTTGGTAAGCCGAGGCATCTTAACGGCGTATACCATGGGGCTGGATTTATCTACAATGCTGTGGGGCCCCATGTACAATGGTTCCAAACTTACTACTCAGGGATAGTTTCTTACCATGACCTGATCTCCTACCTCCCACTTGTGGTGCTTACGGGGTTCGAGCAGCAATCGGTTACCCTGATGCTGCCTTCCCATCTTCCCAGCCGCCTGCTCATGGACCTGCTTAAGGTGCTCAAAGAGGTTTTGGGCGAACCTGTCCCGGTTTACCTCCCTGAGCTGACCCTCCATGAGCACCGGGGCTAGTACATGGGTGGGGGTCCGCATAACCCTGCCAGTCATCAGCTCATACGGGGAGTACCCCATGCTTTGCGACTGGCTGGCCTGGATCCCCATCAGAACCAACGGTAGGACCTCAGCCCATTTACGGGGCGAGTCCACCGTCTCCTTCCTCAATCTTTCTTTTAAGGTCCTGTTCATTCTTTCCACAATCCCTGATGACTGTGGGTTGTGGGCCACGTGCCACTTCCCCTCGATGCCTAGCAGCATAAGGGTATTCTGCATCACCTGCCCAGTGAAGTGGCTCCCTTGGTCGGACTCCACATACTGTGGTAATCCCCACCGCGAGAACACCTCCTGGGCCAGGATCCTGGCAGTACCCAGAGCTGTGGCTATTCTGCAGAGGAAGGCCTCTACCCATTTGGTGAACACATCCACCAGGACTAGGCAGTACTTATAGCCTCCCTGGGCGGTGGGCAGGGGCCCGATGTAGTCGACCTGTATCGACTGCCATGGTCCCTCTACCCTCCTGATGTGTCCCATGGGTACCTTCCTTTTGTGGGGGTCAGGGTTATTAGCAATGCACACAAGACAGCCGGCACAGAACTCGCGGACATCTTCCCTGAGTCCCGGCCACCATCCCGCCTGTTCCACCCACTGCCAGGTGGTCTCAGTCCCGGGATGCCCCGCTCCTGGCCCCTCATGGGCCAGTTGAAGGAATTCCCTCCGGTGCTGCTGTGGCACAACCCACTGTTCTCCCCGGAACAGCATGCCCTCTTTGATGGAGAGGGTTGCTGTGCCATACGGACCCTCTACCCCTTTTCCCTCAGTCACCGCACTGAGGACTGCCTTGAGGACGGGGTTTGGGCTTGGACCGTCTTAAGGTCCGGGGCTAAAGCTACCCCTGCACTCCCTTGGGTCCCGTCCCTACCTCTGACTGCTGCCATGGGTCTGGACCCATACGGGTCCCAGAAAGTGCCGGTGTGGGCGCCCTCCTTGGCGAGCATGTCAGCCTGCTGGTTGCCTTGACTGTGGAGTTCTGTGGAGGAATGGGCTTTCACCTTGTGAATGAAAACCTCCTCTTCCTTCCCCACTGCTGCTGTGAGGAGTCTCCCGTCGGCAGAGGTGTATCCGCGGCGGGACCAAATGGCCAGGTACTCCGTACACGAATTGCACGTGAACATACTGTCCGAGCAAATCGTGTATGGGGCAGGGTAGATTTCGGGGTGTGTAATGACATACACTACCGCGGACAGTTCAGCCTGCTGGGCGCTCATGGTGCTGGGGAGCTTAATTGCCAGGGCAATGTTTGCCGCTGGGTCATAAACTGCACACCCCGTGAGACGCTCACCAGCAGATACCGTGCTAGAACCATCGACATAGATCTCGCGGCCCGTGGGATGTATCCCGGCCCATAAACCTATGTTCACTTCCCAAACCCCTTCAATGGAACACTGGTGGGCTGTTCCAGGATATACCAGGTTGGCTGCGAGCTTTGGCTCGCAGAGACCCTTCATCTTAACATCCATCTGTGAGAGGAGCAGGGTCCAGCGGGCAATGCGGGCACTGCTCACTGTTCCATCCTTGATCCTCCCATCCAGAAGCATCTGGGTGGGTGTGTGATGGGTGAGGAGGGTGATGGGAGAGGTGCCTGTGAAGGTCAGCGATCTTTTCACAGCCCAATGTGTGGCCAATAGGTGCCTCTCACAATTGGAGTAGCTCCTTTCCACATCTGTGAGTATCCTGGAGGAGTAGACCACAGGTCTTAGCCTGCCGAGCTGCTCTTGGAGCAGCACAGCACTCAGGCTATCCCTGCTGGCTGCTACCTCCAGGAAAAACTCTTTCCCCCCATCTATAGCCCCTAAAGCTGGTGCAGTCTGCAAGTCTTTCTTGAGCCTGATGAATGCTGCCTGGCAACACTCATCCCAAAGCCACTCCACTCCCTTGTGTAGGGGTCGGAGCACAGGGGCTGCTGTGGCTGCATAGTCCTCAATAAAGTCCCTGCAGTACCCGGTTAGCCCTAGAAACGACCTCACACCCGTGACTGTGTTGGGGACCGGTAACTCCTGTACCGCTTCCCTCCTAGCCTTATCTATGGCCCTTTCTCCAGCGCGGACGGTCAGACCTAGGAATTTCACCTCCTGCTGGCCGATCTGCGCTATCTTGGGGTTTACTTTGAAACCCTTCTGCCCGAGCAGCTCCAGCAGTTCAGCCAATAGTGGGCCATGCTCCTCTATCAAGGGATATGGGGAGAAGGCAGGGACAGGGTACTGAATCTGGATGATCAGCCATGATCTCATTGAATGGCGGAGCAGGCTCGAAGGGCCGAATGGCCTACTCCTGCTCCTATCTTCTATGTTTCTATGTTTCGAATCGGTGAACAGGAGCAGGTCATCCACATATTGTACCAACTGTCTGGGCTGACTGAAATCCCTTAAACTGTTTGCCATGCACTGATGGAAAATGCTGGGGCTGTTGTGGAAGCCCTGAGGCAAGCAGTTCCACGTGTACTGTTGCCCTTTAAACATAAAGGCAAACTTGTGCTGATCCTCCCTCCTTAAAAGGATGGACCAAAACCTGTTGGAAATATCCAGCACCGTGAACGTGGTCGTGGACGCTGGGATACTTCCTATCAGGTCAGCAACTGCTGCTACCATGGGTGCACAGGCGGGGATGTTACTATTGAGCACCCAATAATCCACCGTGGCCCTCCAGGAATTGTCCGGCTTTCTAACCGGCCACAATGGAGAGTTTACGTGGGTGGCTATCGGTCTCAGAACTCCCTGCTGTACTAACGAGGACATGGCTGCTTCCATGTCCGGCTCCGCTTCCCTGGGGAAGTTATACTGTTTCTGTGGTCGGGCCATGGGGTCCCCGTCTATGCAGACCTCAAACCCATTGACCCTCCCGCAGTCATGTTTGTGTGTGGCAAATGTGACCAGGTGGACCTGCACAAATGCCTGGAACTCCTGTGGGGTGTTACTGACCATAAGCTAGAGGTTATAACCCTCTTTAGGCTTCATGGTGCAGAGGGTCCCCTTCCCTTCCTTTCCTGGGATTACTACTGTCTCACTGTCCTTTCCTTTACTTGCCCCCCCATAGGCAATGATTCCTCAAATCTACTAGGATCCCGTGGCCTACAATAAAGTCGGCTCCCAGGACCCCTCTTCCACCCTCCTCTTCCCATTTCATCAGGACACAGGTCCACTTGGAGCGGAGCAGTCCTAACCAAATGGCGAGCGGGATGCAAAACGAGCCAGCCTGTTCTTTGCCTGTGAACCCCGACAGACTGTATGGGACCCTGTTAGAGAGAGGTGAGGTGGTGGGGTTATCTGAATAGACAATGGTGCATGATGCCCCCGTGTCCAACAGATAGGTCCCCTTCACCCTTTCCACCTCCATCTCCACGAGGGGTCTTTTCCATTCATCGTACCGGAGAGAACACAGGTAAACAGGCTGCGCTGGCTCTAGTCAGGGCTGTGGGTTGCATGGGGCTGACAGGGTGAGAGCACCGGTGGCGGCTGCTACTTTCCCGTGGCCAGTCAATAAGGACCTCATGGTGTCCAAGAATGACTCGACCGCTGTGGGAGGGATTCCCGCCTCTGCCCTTCGGGCTGGGGTCGTGGAATTCTTTCCCTTGTTGTCTTTCCAACGGTTTTTGCACTCCTTCCACCAATGACCATCCTTCCCACACCCGTAACAATTCGTCTTTGTGTTGGGGGGGGGGTTATTCCCTTCCTGGTGCCACTCTTTCCTACCCGGTCCGGGTTTTACCTCATGCACCTTCCCCTTGGGTGGGTGTGCATCGGTTCCCCTACCGTTTTTATAGGCTAGAATCAACTGTCTAATCACCGTAAGTTCGGTGGTCTGGGGGTTCTTGGGGTTGAACCAGACTTCTGCCTTGGCCCGGACCTGTGGCAAGCTGTTCACCACCAGGCAACGGAGCCAATGGCCCAGGGGATCCCCATTCAGGAACACCCGGTTCGGCGTCCCCGGACAGGCCCTCCGGTACACCGGCCATAACCGGCCCGCGAAAGCCTGCGGGGTTTCCCCTGCGAGCTGGACCATCTTCTCCACATGGGAGAAAGGACTTCCCTCATTCATCCCCATGGCCTCTAGAACCACATCCCTGAGCTCCTCATACCCGCTCTGCGCCTTCTTACACTCATCAGAGAGGGATTGGAGGAGACTACTCTCCAGGGAGAATAGCAGCATTTTGGCCTGCTCAGCACCATCGCAGTCGTTGACACTGGCTGCCTGCTCTACTTCCCTGAAGTGGATCGGGGGTCTCCCTTTTCAGAGAGCTTCGGGATATGGCTCACCATAGCCCTGAGCTGTTGGGTGCAATAGGGTAATACGAATTGGTTTTGGATGGGTCCCTCATCGTCACCATTGACGGGTGGGCTGAACCTCCAATGCCGGGCTGGGCACATCGGTCCCGGCTCCAACCTCTATGGCGGGGGTTGCTCCACCTCCGCTTCCACCTCTGGCTCCACCCCCCCTTGCTGCCAGACTTCGCTGAAATCTGGCACTACGGGTGGTGGTCGTGAGACCTCCTGTCCCTCAACTGGGTCGTCCCTGGGCACTACCGGTGATGTTTGAACTGTCCTCCCCTCGTTCCCCATAAAATCCGCCTGACCTGCCTTCGGGCTTATAAGGCATACCATGCCTTTTGCCTTCCTGAGGGCCCGGCTCAGACTTTCTATCCGCTCCTTGCAGGGGTCATGGTCTGCCTCCTCAAACCCCTGTTCGCTCGCTAGCTTATAAGCTGCCTTTACCTCCTGTACTTTCTCTTCCTGTTCCCTAACTTGCCTTGCCAAGCGGGCGTTCTTTTTCTGCAACCTTAACTCATTTCCCTTGGCTTCGGTGACTTGGCACTGTAAGTATTCCAACTGGGCCTTGTGTTCTCCCATTAAATACAATCTCTCCTGATTCAGGGCCTGCAATGCTACCATTAATTTCGCCCCTGCTAGAGCCTTATCCTGGATCTCCAGGGCTGACTCCTTTAACTCGGCTGCCTGTGCTGCAACAAGCCTGTCCAAAAGCTGGACCTGCTTTTTGAAAGACGTCAGATAGACTGCCTTCTCTAAGGACTTCTTGTGTTCCTTCCCCTCTGCCCACTTAGCTGCTGCATCTACTAGTCACCCAGCCCTTAACAAAGTAGTGATCCACTTCTTAGTGATATTCACCTTGCTAAACACATAATCAGAAATCCTTTCCTCCATCATGGTTTGCTCATCCGAACCATTGTCTACTGTATCGCAACCCTGTTGCCGGGGTCCTGCCGCGGTCGCCATTTTCTGTAGGGGGTGGCGTGTGCCCAGTCAGTTATGCCACTGACTGCCTGTGAGCACTTCGAATCGTTCCCACACCCCTGGGTTCTCGACACCGGACTTAGGTACAGGCGGCGATACAGAAAACGAGTAGACAAGGGGTTTGGTGTAAAAAAAACAAGATTTTATTAAAACAGAAATAAAAATTACAAATACTGAAAAGTCACTACGTAGTTACAGGCTTATCAAAAGAATATACTTAAATGGGAATGGGGAACACACGGCACATCGAGGGAACAACACACATTAATAAAATCCCTTAATCCTTATTCCACCTATAATACCTAACTTGATTAAGCTAAGAGGGGCCAGGAATTCATGCTCACCAAGTCAAAATCTGCTGAGTTATAACGGTTGTGGGGTTTGAGGTTCGCTCTTTGTGCTCTCTGGGGCCTGCCATCGTCACGTGGTCTCAGGGCGCAGCAAGGGCGTCGTCCCGGTAAAGTGCCCCAAGATTAAAGTCTTTGCTTGGGTACTTTACCTCACAGGGATGATGGTTCTTCATCTTCGGGTGGCGGTTGAATTTTGCATGAAGATCATCGCACGTAAGCTGGATTGAAGGTCCGATTATTCGAAGCGTTCTTCAATCTTCTTCCAAATCGTCTCGTCTCATTTCATCTCATCTCGTCTCATCTCATCTCGTCTCGTCCGGCCTGGTCTGGTCCGGTCTGGTCTGCCCGTGTTCGCCTGGTGCTGTGCCGGGCATCCCTGATGGATTTGGGGAAGACACGGGCAGTGGCCAGGTAGCAAGCGCAGGAGGAAGAGAGAGCAACGGGCCTATAATTATACTCCCGTTGAAAGCCCTTATCTGCGCGCCAAATCAGGTCAGTCTATTGTCCAATTTAGGCGGACTCGTTAATATAATTATACCAATCTAAGTTAACTGGCTTTAGATGGCCGTTTATCACACCTGATGGTCCCGATGTCCGGGTTGTATTGTCATTAATGCATTTTAATCGGCCTGTCCAGCCTTGGTGGCTCCCTTGAGCTGTTTCTGATTATTTATGCGGACAAACTAATGGCCTTATGCTTAGGCCTAACTGGGCTTGATCTGTTTTGATCTGACGTAATGCATATTCAATGTTTGCCTAGCTGTCTGGCTTTTCAAACACAAAGTCCTTTTCACAGAAATGCATTTTAAGTTTCGATTTCCCAAAGCTGCCTGCTTGTGCTGCAGAGTCCATGCTTTTAAAATCTTACAGGCTTTTGGTCACGAGGTGCAGACGCCATCTTTTTGGGTACCCTTTTAAATTGTCCATACAGGGTCCCTTTTATTAATAACCTTGGGGGAATGTGGGAATTTTGAGAACCTTACACACCCCCTCACAGAATTGGAGGAGAGAGTCCATAGATACATTGCGAGCCAGGTAGTATGCTCCATGGTTGTTGGAGAGGTCGACCCCCTTGGGGACAGCAATGGTATGTTCATCAGCTTTCTCTCCTCTCTCAAACCATTTCCCCCTCACAACACCAGCCTTTTACACTTTCAATCTAACTAACTTTCTCCAGTCCTTGCTCACTTCCTGCCCCCCCTGCCCTCACGCTAAAGCCAATCTTGTACCTTCCTGCTTTCAGATAGTGAACCACCAGCTGACAGTGGCAGTGATGCAACAGAGGAGGAGGAAGAGGCAGATGGAGCCTCACTGCCTGCATCTCCCGAGGCTGACGCTTCCGACACTGCGGCCACACGTTCCCTGGAGGGGAGCAAGGGGTTAGCATGTGATGTGGGTGAAGCTCCGGGACCCAGCGAGCTGCAGCAACACCATTGGGGTAGGGAAGCTCGGGGGTAATCTCCCCGGAGAGTGAGTGCGAGCACGAGTTTTGCTGCACAGGACTCGGATGAGGACCTCGATATCGTGGCCATCAATATGCAGGCGATGGACATGCATATGGAGCTCATGGGTGCAATGGCAAGGGTGCCCGAGAGCATGGATGCACTGGCTAGGTGCGTGGAAGAGTCCTCCGCTAGGACAGCTGTCATCAGTGAGCAAACTCTTGAACCCATCCTTGCCTTGTTGCAGAGGATGGTTGAATTGCAGGGAGACCGTGGGGAACCAGAGCCCATGCCGTATGTAATGGGTGAGGTGGCAGGATCTATTGCAGCACAGACCAACGTAATGCAATGGTTTAGTGTTGGAATTGAGTCATTGGCTGATGCCATCCAATGTCAGACTGCTCTCATGTAGTCTCAGATTGATGTGTAGGGTTCTCAAAATTCCCACATTCCCCAAAGTTATGGATAAAGGGACCCTGCATGGACAAGTTATGAAAAAGACAGGGTACCCAAAATGGCTTCCGCAGCCTCGTGACCAAAAGGACAGGATTTTAAAAACAAGGCTCTGCAAACAGGCAGGCACCTTTTTTCAAGCCTGGAACGAAACTTAAAATGCATAGACCTGTGAATAGACTCTGTGGGGCCAGACAGTGCAAACACAGAATATTCATTCCATTCACCTTGAAACAGATCAGGTTAGAATGGGCCTCAATCAAGGCCATCAGGTTTCTGCCTATTTAATTGGTAACAACTCACAGAAGCCATCAAGTCAGGAAAACCCGACTAAGTTTCATACATAACCAACAGCCAGGACATCGAAACCATTAAAACACAGAGACAACCATTTCAGGAGTCATTAAAGTAAATGGCTGTAATCAGTTTAAACGAGCCCACCAAAAGTTAGACAAAGGACTGCCCTGATTTGGCATGCAGATAAGGAATGAAGAATCGGGTATAATTGTAGGCCCATCGGTAGTGATCGGTCTCTTATCGTGCTTGCTCTTGGCTCTGAGCTCTTGCTCTTAGTTTTCTCGTGCCCTGGCCTCGTGGCGGGCTCTCTTCTCGCTCCCCACGCCGCTCAACACCAAGGACGCTCATTACTACACCAAGGGCCCAACGCGGGAGGAGAACGAGACCCGAGTTCAAAACCACACAGGACACACAGGCCACAAACGGGCAGATGAGACAAGTCGAGACGAAGAATACGGTAAACCGATAACATCAGGGTAGGGCAGCGAAAGACGCGTTGGGGAACAAATGCCTAGTTATAAGCTGGCGTTTTGTGAATAAGTTGGCGTTACATGCATGGACAGTAAAACCCCAATTTAAGAATAAGCTGGTATTCAAAGAATGGGTAGCAAAATCTAGACAAATGGCCTAGTTATAAGCTGGCGTTTGTCACGTGGACAGTAATAGCCCAGTTAAAGAATAAGCTGGTGTTCGAAGCATGGATAGCAAAATCATTAGATGGTAAAGACCGTCAACCGACCCCCGACCACAGCAATACCGTCGGCGACCGCCCGAAGGAGAAGAAGGACCATCGCGACGAAGTACTCGACGAAGACGTTAACGGAGAAAAAGGGAGGGTGCCTTTGCACAAACAACTTCAGCGCCGCGCCCTGTGACCACGCGGCGATGGGATACCCCAAAGGACAGGAAGAGCGGACCTCAAACCCCACCATCTAAAGTGACAGGTTTTGAATTGGTGAGCATGAATTCCTGGCCCCTCATAGCTTAATCTAGTTAGGTATAGGGGGTGGGATAAGGATAAGGGGATTTTTAATGTATTTGTTTCCCTCGATGTGCCATGTGTTCCCCATTCCCATATAAGTGTATTAACTGTTTTATGCCTGTAACTATACCAGTAATTCTCAGTAGTATTGTGTTTTATTCAGCCTTTTAATAAAATTTGGTTTTCTTGCACCAAACCACTTGTCTACTCGATTTTCTGTATCGCCGCCTGTACCTAAGTCCAGTGTCTAGAACCCAGGGGGTGTGGAGTGATTCGAACCGCTCAGAGACAGTCAGGGGCAGAGCTGACTGGGCACACACCACAAACCCCCTACAGATGTCACATAAGCACTGACTGCTGCCATCATCGCTGGGTCACCCACAGTCCACCGGGGATCTCACGATGCCACAGCAGGCCAGCAATCTGTGCTCGAGCAGATTGCTCCGGATGCTGAAGTACTGCCCCGGGGGAGTGGCAGTGTGTTGTTCGAGCAGGAAGGTGCTGTCCTCTCTCAGGATGACAACATTCCTGCTGCCACCACTGCCACTCCATATTTCACTTGCCACAGCCTGTAACCCAGCCAGCCCAGACTGCTGCCACCCATGTAGAGTTGGTGCAGTCTGCAGCCGGGCCCTCCAGACCCAGAGCTGGTCGAGGGCATCTGCAGTCTCTGGATCCGGGATTCAGCAGCCTTCCACCAGCCTTGCTGCAGCCACTGGGGCCACATTACGGAGGAGCAGTAGGGTGGGAAGGGGGGAAGTGTGCAGGGGGTGGAGATCACCCTCGAAGACTGAAAAGTAATAATTATGTAATAAATGGGGGAATGGTTTTGGGAAAGTTTGATGTTCATCTTAACATATTTGTTTACTGTGTTGACGCTTATCTCAATGTGGTAAGAATGAGTTTTGTTAGTTTATGAATTCTTGTGTTTGTTTCTAATTGTATGTCCTGAATAAATAAGACACAATTTGTAATATAATAAAATGTTTTATTGGAACTTTACAACTTTGCTGATTTGACTCATTGACGCTTTGCCCGGCAATAAGGGTTGCGGGAGGCTTGTGATGATGTGCTTGTTCATCCCAGAAGCCATCTTCTCTGTCATTCGTCAGAAGCGGTGTCTTATCAGGCGTTCACGGATGGCCCTTGCAAAGGCAACATTGTGCGCCTCCCTCCCATGTTGGTGCTGCTGATTCTCCTCTTCCTCCTCCTCCTCCTCTCCCTCTTCCTCCTCCTGAGATGGTGCACCAATCCCTAGTGGCAATGTCTGGGTCCTCATAATTGCAAGGTTGTGAAGCATGCAGCACACAGCAATGAAAAGCAAGACTCGCTCGGGAGAGTACTGCAGGTCTCTTCCAGAGTGGTCAAGACATTGGAACCATTGCTTCAGCATGCCGATCGTCTGTTCAATGAGGTTCCTAGTGGCGCTATGGCTCTCATTGTAGGCAAGCTCAGCAGGAGTGTTGGAGTTACGGAGCAGTGTCATCAGCCAGGTGCAGAGTGGATAACCCTTGTCCCCGAGGAGCCAGCCACGAGGTTGATGCGGCGGTTGGAAGAGGTCTGGGACACCAGTCTGGCGCAGGATGAAAGCATCGTGCCTGCTGCCAGGATAGTGGGCATTGACGGCGAGGATGCACTGTCTGTGGTTGCACACTAACTGGACGTTCAGAGAGTGAAAGCCTTTGTGGTTTCGGAACACCTCTGCATTTTCATGAGGTGCCTGCAATGCCACATGCGTGCAGTCAATGGTACCCTGAACCATGGGGAAGCCCCTATCCTAGCGAAGCCACATGCACAATTATGCTGTTTGTCCCGGGTCATGGGGAAAGAGATCCCCCTTCTCCTTTTGTACAGAGCATTTGTCACCTCCCAGATGCAACAATGAACAGCGAACTGGGAGTCGTAATGTCCCCAGTTGAAGCCTGGAAGGAGCCGCTGGCATAGAAATTCAGAGCCACCGTCACCTTCACTGCCACCGACAGAGATGTCCTGGTCCTGAGCTGAGGCTGGAGCTCTGGCTGCAGCAGGTGGCAGAGCTCAGTGACCACCTCCTTGCTGAAGCAGAGCCTGTGCAAACACTGCTCCTCAGACAGATGAATGTATGAGAATTGCTCCCGGAATACCCTGGGAGGGTAAGGTCTCCTGTGTAGAGCCCTGTTGGCTCTCCTCCCTCTGGCTACGTTTTCCACTCTCTCTCTCTGCCTCTACTGCCTCCGAAGGTGAAGCTGGAGGACAACGCCCCGAGTTAGAGCAGCCCCCATTTAAAATCTTCTAAATGTGGTAAATATGAAGCTCAGAGAAATAGGAACCTGAAAAGTAGTGCTCAGGACCAAAACTCCTTAGGACAGCGTTAAATCTTTCCAGACATCTCTCTCCCTCTCAACCTGCGTATGCCAAAAGTTTTGCCGACAAGAAAAAGCAGAAAGCACATGCCTTTAAATAGCATTCCCCCAGCCCCTTCCTGACTTGACAACATTCCCCTTTACCTGTTGTTCCTAGCGGCAAGCGCTAAGGCAGGGGGCAAGAATCCATTTCCTGTCCGGGGCGCTACCAGGGCGTTGCACGCTCGACTGATGTCACGATCTGCGGGCGCAGGAGATCAACAACAGGTCCAATTTCGCGAGCGGTGCTAAAATCGCCACGCTCGGACGCTAAGTTTCTAGCGCTCCATTAGCGCTCCCTGGAGGCGCTGACGGGAGGCGCTAACCAACAAATTTTCTCCCCTTGATTTTTAAGAGCTTATAGACTTACAATGCAAATGATTCAAAATATTCTTGACTAATAATGATATTATTTTATGATAATTTCTGCTGGTAATCAAGCTTAGTATCTCGAGCCGATTCATTTTTCCATCAATTCCTTATCTATTCAATAGACTCACTTCATCAGTTGGTTACACTAAACAGCGTGAACATTGAATAGCATCTACCTCACCTGCAGGTATGATTCTTCTAGTTCAGGGAAGAGTTTTACAAGAAAACCAAGATGAGTAATAATAGTTGCATTTATATAGCACCTTTAATGTCAAAAAAGTCACAAAACGCTTCAAAGAGTTGTAATATTGTAACATGCTTGCTAACACCTTCAAGAACTTTGACTGGTCCCGCCAAACGAGGATAGAATTTCTCTATTTCTTTCTAAGGACCATGTTTTCATATGGTAGCTTACAAGAGTGTCCCTCACAAATCCTTCATTCTTGCCAATTTCCAAAAAGCTATTTTCCCCACGCCTTTTTGAGCAAGTGACCTTTTACCAAACGTTCAACAAGTTTTGCATGAACTAATTAACAGGCAGACAAAGGATTGGATGGCACACCAGGTTCATACCCAATCCTTCCAATCCTGGAGTTTTGGGTTTGAATTCAGTGCAAAATGATGGGGTGAAAGTTTCTTTCTTTGACAGCTATATGGAACCTATGTAACGTGAGTTTGGGCAGTTTCCAGACAGTTCCTAGTGGGTGGAACTCCACGACACAACACTGCCCACAATTTGGCACAGATTAGGAGCTAAATTGGCAAATCTCACTCAGAAATTCCATAAGGATGCCTAGTATGAGAAACAGAAATATCACATGGAGCATTAGGCATTGTTTCAGAAGTTGGATTAAGGCACATGGCATTGGGTTAAAGTAGGGGACCTTAACCTAACCTGTGGCATATCTGACATGGGAGTGCTTGGTGCAAACATTGGGAGCTGAAGGTGTTTTATTCTCATCCCTCAGCTTGATGAGCATAAAGTAAAAAGATCATTAACAAGTAGACATCATTGGATTCACAAGAGGAGAACCAGCACATGGCAACCAGTGCAATTCAGAGTCCCCATTCTGGTTGCTTAGGTTCAATATTGTTGCTTCTTCCTGTTGTTGCAAAGAAAGTCAGGAAATGTTCCATCTCCCAATGGTATTTCCTGGCATTCTTTGCAACAGTAGGGAAGCAGCAATGGCATTTGACACGAGCAACACTGATGTACATGGAGCAGGATGAGGACGTGGAGCCAGATACACAATAGGCAGCCCAGAAGGGGACTCAGGCATCAGGGAGGAGAGGAAACGTGTGTATATCTTAATTATTTGGAAGTTCTTGCAAAATTATCTCTTCCAAAATGCAGTGTGATTGATAAAAGGTTAAAAAATATTTTCTCATAATTACTGCCTGTAATGGTTGAATCTGTTACATATGTCATTTTCTCTCAGACGTGAGGAATAATCTATCAGTGTCCCATTCCCCTCCACTATAGATTTAGTAGGGAATTACACCATCCATTGAGTAAACATCAATTTATTAATTGCTAAGCCATCAATACTGCACCAATATTCATTTTTATTGTCATGATAAACTTTTAAATCTGGACACATTTGATTGTTTCTGGTGTAGGAACGGAGGTTCCTATCAAAAAGACTGAGTTTGACTCAGGCAATTAAAATAATGAACTTTAATGAAACCAAACGAGTTTAAACTGGAAACTGCTAGAACACATCAATAACAGGTCTACTCTCCTTGAGGGCTCCACGAGGACTGATCCTCTGGTCAGAAGACTGACGTCGTGATGTCATCACGTTCTTCCCGCCATTGGGGCATCACGTGACTAACGGCATGACGTCATCACGTTGAAACTGTGCTGTAAAGGTAACTAGACATTGTACAGTCAAACAGTGTAATTAAAGGTACAGGCACAGACAGTAACTACATTGCTGTTAAAGGAATTATGTACAACCGCTCTGAGTCCTTTGGTGGCTCCGCCACATGCGCCCCCCCAGAATTGTCTTTAACAGAAAAGGTGAGGCAAGGAGGAGGCCTGATGAGCCTGTCCGATCGACTTCGATACCCTGGTAGAGGAAGTTGACGACCGGTGGTCGAGTTGGCAGTCGGTTGCGGCTGAGCAGGCACGGCGAGCGCGGTTGAGTTGGCAGGTGGCTTTGGTTGATCTGGTGCGGCGGCAACGGGCGGTCGGCCACGTTTGGGTGGTTGAGCGACTACAACAGGGTGGTCCAGGTCCAGGTGAGCCGGCTTCAAGCGGTCCACCGAGATGTGATCCGGCTTCCCTCCGACGTCGACCGAAAAGGATTTGTCTCCTGGTTCGATGACGCGGAAAGGACCAGTGTAAGGGGGCTTGAGCGGATCCTGGTGAGCATCGTGGCGGATGAAGACATACTCCGCATCCTTCAGTCCCGGTGGCACGTAGGAATTCTGCAAACCGTAATTGGACGCAGGTACCGGAGCAAAGCATCTGGCCGCTTCTTGGTGGCGAACCAGTTGCCGGGAGGCGGACCATGGCTCTGTGGGAGAAGGGAGGAAATCTCCTGGTACATGGAGTGGCTGGCCATAGACGAGTTCAGCCGAAGACGATTGTAGGTCGTCTTTGGGCGCCGTACGAAGACCCAACAGGACCCATGGGAGTCTGTCCACCCATCCTGCACCTTGAAGACTGGCCCGAAGAGAGGCTTTAAGCGACCTGTGGAATCGCTCGCAAAGGCTGTTTGCCTGCGGATGATAGGCGGCGGTGCGATGAAGTTTGGTACCGGGCCCCTGAGCCACAGCGTTCCAAAGATCCGAGGAAAATTGTGGCCCGCTGTCAGAAGAGATGTCCGCCGGTACCCCGAAACGGGCAACCGAACAGGAGATGAAAGCTCTAGTGACGTATGCCGACGTGGTGGAAACCAAAGGAATTGCCTCTGGCCACCTAGTGGTGCGGTCCACTATGGTGAGGAGATGAGTATAACCCTGAGAAGGCGGAAGCGGCCCCACGAGGTCCACATGCACGTGGTCGAAACGACGCTCCGGAACAGTGAAAGCAGCCACTGGAGCCTTGACATGACGCTGGACGTTGGCCTTCTGACATACGACGCAGGTATTAGCCCAGTCACGGACATCGATGTGCATACCTTTCCAGACGAACTTGGCCGACATAAGCTGTTGCGAAGCCTTCACCCCCGGGTGTGACAACCCGTGTATGGCATCAAAAACCTTCCGGCACCATGCGATTGGCACGATAGGTCGAGGAACCCCCATGGAAACGTCGTAAAGGAGCATGGCACCTGCGGCCTGGAAGATGACATCGGTCGCTTGGAAGCTAGAGGGAATGGTTCTATATGATTGGACCTCCGAGTCCGAAGCCTGATCTGCCGCCATGAGGGCATAGTCGATTCCCAGGTGCACCGCGTGGACCGTCGCACGGGAGAGGCAATCTGCCACCAGGTTATCCTTACCAGACACATGTTGAATGTCCGTGGTAAATTCGGAAATGAACGTCAAGTGACGTTGTTGACGAGCGGACCACGGTTTGGCGGTCTTGGCCATGGCGAACGCAAGGGGTTTGTGGTTGACAAAAGCCGTGAAGGGGCGCCCCTCCAATAAAAACTGGAAATGAAGAATGGTGAGGATAAGGGCCAGTAGCTCCCTATCGAAGGTGCTGTACTTTTTTTCATTCTTTCGTAATTGGCGGCTGAAAAACGCCAGCAGTTGCCACGTGCCGTTGACCCACTGTTCTTGCACTGCACCGATGGCGTAGTCTGATACGTCGGTGGCAAGGGCGATAGTAGCACGTGGAAGTGGGTGCGCCAGCATGGTTGCGTTGGCCAAAGCGTTCTTGGTGTCGCTGAATGCCTGGACCATTTCAGCTGTCCAGCTGATTGGATCTTTACTGGACTTGACCTTAAGGGCCCCGAACAGTTGAGCCGCCTTGGGGAAGAAACAGTGGTAGTAGTTGACCATCCCCAGGAACTCCTGCAAGGCCTTGACTGTCGACAGCCGCGGGAAAGAAGTAACCACCTCAACCTTCGTCGACAAAGGGATGGCGCCATCTGATGTTATGCGATGTCCCAGGAAGTCGATTTGTTGCAGGCCGAACTGGCACTTGGCCGGGTTGATGATTAAACCGTGTTGGCTGAGGCGCGTAAAGAGGGAACGCAAATGGGAGATGTGTTCCTCCTTGCTGGCACTGGCGATGAGTATGTCGTCAAGGTAGATGAAAATGAAATGCAGGTCTCGAAGAACGGAGTCCATTAAACGCTGGAACGCCTGTGCTGCGTTCTTTAAGCCAAATGGCATCCGCAGGAACTCAAAGAGGCCAAAAGGGGTGATGACTGCAGTTTTCGGGACGTCTTGTGGGTGCACTGGAACCTGGTGATATCCACGAACGAGGTCGACTTTAGAGAAGATAGAATTTCCCGCCAAGTGGGCCGAGAAGTCCTGGATATGCGGGATCGGGTACCGATCCGGAGTGGTGGCATCGTTGAGGCGTCGGTAGTCACTGCATGGCCACCAGCCGCCGCCTGGTTTCGGCACAATGTGGAGAGGCGAGGACCAGGGACTCTTCGATCGCCTAATGATCCCGAGCCGCTCCATCATGGCGAACTCCACCTTCGCAGCTGCGAGCTTGCCAGGTTCGAGCCTTCTAGCCCGCGCATAAACCGGGGAGCCAGTAGTGGTGATGTGACGTTCAACACCATGTTTCATCGCCGAAGAGGAGAAGGTGGGCCTTGTCAGCTCCGGAAACTCCCCAAGGAGCCGCATGAAGTCATCTGGAGGAGGGAAAGCACAGGCAATGGAGCACGCCACGGAGGTACCGTGGAAGCACGGAATCGAGTGGAAGGTGGCCGCGTTGATCAGCCGGCGGTGCCGGACATCGACTAGTAGGCTGTTGGCACACAGAAAATCTACCCCTAGGATAGCCTGTGAGACTGTGGCCGTGACAAATTCCCAAAAGAAGCGCTGACCGCCGAAACAGACTTCGACCCGCCGCTTTCGGAACGTTCAAATAGCTGCGCCATTAGCCGCTACGAGGGAAAAACCGAGGTTCCCAGTCTGCATGTCGAGCTTCGATGCAGGTAGAATGCTACACTGCGCCCCAGTGTCACAAAGAAAACGACGGCCCGAGAGGGAATCGGTGATATAGAGGAGTTTCCCCGTAGAACCGACGGCCATAGCCACCGTCGAACGCCCGTTAGACTTGGTCATCCGTCGCCAGGGACGCCGCCTGCGCCTTCTTGTTTTTTTGGGGGGCGGAAAGCTGCAGGGGAAATGGCAGCATCGTGCTTTCACGCCAAAACGGGTGTGGTAGGAGCACCAGTCCGCTGTAGGAGAAGCCGGGACCGCGTCTGTGGGGGGTGGGCACCTCATGGCCACGCAGCACTGCTGGGTAACCGTGAAAATCTTATTGGCTTCGGCCGCAAGCTTGGCGCAGTCTGTAATGTCGGATCTGGCTAGGGCAGCCTGAACCTGTTCAGGCAGTTGATAGAGGAAAAGCTCCCGGAAGATGAAACATTGCGGTTCAGCACCCAAGAGCGTGAGCATTGGGCTCATGAGCTCGGACGGTTTGGAGTCCCCGAGGCCGGGCAGCATGATGAGCCGGCGAGCACGCTCCGACTTTGATAGCCCAAAAACCTGAAGCAACCGCGCCTTAATTGCATCATACTTGCTGTCAGTAGGAGGACTACCGATGAGGCTGATGATCCGTGATGCAGTTGCGCTGTCGAGGGCGGAGACCACGTAATAATAACGGGTCTGAGCCGCGATGATGTTCCGAATGGCGAACTGGGCTTCAGCCTGGATGAACCAGGCATCTGGTTGTTGCTCCCAGAACTGTGGCAGTTTCAGCGTGACGACGTTCGTGTCCATGTCGAATCTTCCACGAAAATCGTTCGTAGAAGTCGGGGTCACCAATGTAGGAATGGAGGTTCCTATCAAAAAGACTGAGTTCGACTCAGGCAATTAAAATAATGAACTTTAATGAAACCAAACGAGTTTAAACTGGAAACTGCTAGAACACATCAATAACAGGTCTACTCTCCTTGAGGGCTCCACGAGGACTGATCCTCTGGTCAGAAGACTGACGTCATGACGTCATCACGTTCTTCCCGCCATTGGGGCACCACGTGACTAACGGCATGACGTCATCACGTTGAAACTGTGCTGTAAAGGTAACTAGACATTGTACAGTCAAATAGTGTAATTAAAGGTACAGGCACAGACAGTAACTACATTGCTGTTAAAGGAATTATGTACAATCGCTCTGAGTCCTTTGGTGGCTCCGCCACACTGGGATAGAATCATAGAATCATAGAATGGTTACAGCACAGAAGGAGGTCATCCGGCCCGTTGAGCCCATGCCGGCTCTCTGCAAGAGCACTTCAGCTTGTCCCACTCCCCCGCCCTTTCCCCATAGCCCTGAAATTTTTTTTCCTTCAGAAACTTATCCAATTCCCTTTTGAAAGCCATGATTGAGTCTGCCTCCACCACCCTTTCAGGCAGTGCATTCCAGGTCCTAACCACGCATAAAGTCATAGAGTCGTAACAGCACAGCAGGAGGCCATTCGGCCCATTGAGTCCGTACCGGCACTCGCTGCATAAAAAAGTTTTTCCTCATGTCGCCTGGTTCTTTTCCCAATCACCTTAATTCTGCGTCCTCTGTTTCTCGACCCTTCCACCAATGGGAACAATTTCTCTCTATCTACTCTGCCTAGACCCATCATAATTTTGAACACCTCTAGCAAATCTCCTCTCAACCTTCTCTGCTCCAAGGAGAACAACCCCAGCTTCTCTAATCTATGTAACTGAAGCCTATTTAGGATGGCTACCATCCATTGAATGTTTAGGTGCATATGAAGGCAGAATTGCTCTTGTCACTAATGCAATCATAAACATATCGCAATTGACTGCATTTATAACAACCAGAACAATTCACTCCCCTGGTTAAATCTAACGCTATGTTGAATGAGAGGACCCACTCTTGGGATGTTGGTTCACAGCAGGTCACTGGATCCCACCACTCTCGCAGCCATTTACCGCTCATCTTGGGAGAGGCAAATGTGTACAATTTGAAGAAGTTGCATTGAATTGGATTAGACAAATTCATTTAAGAGATGTTTCTGCTGATTTTGCACTCTGTGATGTCTATAGCATTTAATAGACTTGGCCCCTTTCTTCATTTAGAATGAAACAAGACACTGGCCATAATCCCCAGGATGACAAAATATAACAAGCATATCACAATCATGTTTTGGGGCAGCACAGCTGGTAGCTACTAATTGAAGCCTCTCATTAAGAGAGGGTTAAAAGGTCAAAGTATTTGCTGAAATGCTTCATGTATAATCTTTGCCATGCGCTATTTCAACCAGCACAGGCCATGTGGAAGGAGGTGGCTGAGGCTGTGAGTGGGACCTTCATAACCCCAAAGTTAACAGTGCCATTTATATCCTCCACAAACCAGGCTACAGGCGAGAAGATTGCTGAAGAGCAAGACCTTGCAGTCTCCTCTACCTTTGATAACATTGTTAACCACTCCTCCACCGCGTCATTCATCCTACCCTTGCACGGCAGTGCAGACATCCACATTTGAGGGGGTACACATAGTGTAGAGGAGGAATTGACATATGGTGTGACACAGAGTAGAAGGAAGCCAGAGAATGCAGATATGGAAGTGGAGCCTGGTGTGGTTGACCAAAGGCATAAGAAATGTCATCCCCTATTTGCAGAGCGCATGGATGCTGATCTCAGAGGTCCTGCCATGAAGGGAAGGATGATAGCAGAGCATCTGACACATAAAGAGGTTCTGCGTGGCCTCTCCCAAGATGAGCAGCAAATGGCTGCTAGCGTGGTGGGATCCACTGCCCTGCTGTACAGCAACATCCGAGAACGGGTCATCTCATTATAGGAAAGACTGGAGAAAGTGGCAGCTGCATGAGAGAGCCAGGTATGTCAGTCAACTCAATGTAGAGACACTGACTGAATGACTGCAGATCTTGGGGTACTTTCTGGAGAGGCCAGTGTCAACTGGGTTGCAAAATATACAGGGCATCATCTCAGAGGGACTAAAGAGCCCTTGGTTGACTGTCTCTCAGGGGTTTAAGGACCTGATTCTGTGAGGTCTGTTCGCCTACTTATCACTGATAAGCAGAATCCCGTTCCCAGTATCAGTGGAGAAGCAGGTATGCATGGCTTTAAGGCTGCTTCCCCTCACAGCAGCAGCACAGAGGAGCACCATCAGTTCCCTGCAGAAGTCTTCACTTTTGCAGGACCAAGCTACCAAAGATTATGGGACAAATAGTAAACCTGTCCTGTGTCCATCCCAGCACTAAGGGCCCTGAGGTAAGGGCCACTTCCACCCCAAGAGGCTCATAACATCTTGCAGCAGCTGTCTACAGCTCAGACCCTGGGCTCTCAGGTGGCACATAGAAGAAGTGTTAGAATAGGGCAGGAAACACTTGTGTAATCACATGGGATGTGCATGGTGACAGAGCCAAAAATTATTTTTATAAATAGCTGTAATAAATCGCTGGAATGTTTGATATTAGGACTGTTTTGTGTTTCATTTTTTGCATAACAATGGGGGATAGGGTAATGCGCTGATTATTGAGGCTCAAGATTAGGAAGTGATGGCTAACTGTGAGGAGCAACGATTTTGCTTAAACCGTAGAGAAAGCAGATTTTTGGTGGGCTGAGACATCCAAATAATAGTATTGTATTCATCTGTGAAGGTGTACCAAAAGAAGCTGCACCAGCTTCCTGTTCTTCATGGGCTGGGTTGTCAGCATCAGGAGTGTCGTCAGCATCAGGAGTGTGGTCATCATCAGGTTCTCTGGCATCCTCTGTGACATCTAGCATCAACCTTTCCCTGACTGCATAGCACACAACATGTAGCCTCAATTTATTCGGGAGTGCTGGCTGTAACTGCAAGGATCTATCTGGACACTGGAACCTTTGAGCGGTGCACTGAATAAGGTACAATTTTTCTATGAAAAATGGAGTCACCGTGGAACGAAAGAGGAGAATCAGGCTGCCCATGATAACAACAATGATAATGGCCCAGAAATTCGTGTTGGGGGCTTCCCGCGGGTGCAAGCCCCCGACCTACACTTACATAGCGCGCCGGCAGTTGAGGCCTGGGCCTGTGTGGATTTCCTGTCTGTGGCCCGTTCCAGCTCCCAGCGCGCTGTGCTTGCGTGACCCAGCGGCGTACTTAGTGCGATGCGTCAGCTGGGATCACGTGCGCACTGGGCAACCAATCGGAGGAGGCAAAAGTCCATTCATGAGTTTGACAGGAAGAACTGTCAAACTCATGAAAACTCCGGGCGCCCAATACAGTACATTACCTTAAAATAAAAAAATTTAAAAATCACACTATTTAAATCAACTATAAATAACATTAAATAACCATTTTAAACAATAATTTAAATTTTTGAAAAAAATAATTTTATAAAAAATCGGAGCTAAAAATACTTACCTTACTGTAAAGTATTTAAAAATAATAAACCTGTGGAAAAAATGTTCTAATTTTAATTAATTGACCACTTACCTTTTAAAATGAAGTCCTTATGTCTGCTTTTTTAATGTGTAAAAAGTGGAGGCCTTCACGCACGGGCAAACCTGTCAAAAAAAGGAAGTTCAACGCTCACGCGCTGCCTCATACCTCGCACGTGTTTCACCTCTTAACCCCTGCTTTCAGGGGACCGGAAGTGCCGTTTTCCCTCGTATGCGCTCTGCATGCAAGAAAACGGCACTTCCATCGGGTCCACGCGTGAGTACCCCGTGCGTACTCACGTGTTGGGACCCGAATTACTGGGCCAATAAGTCTGAGGTTAAAAAGTTGCACTTGAAATCTTGCAATTGCTTTGTGCCTCTGTGGTGCTTGCAGAAGTTCTTCTTCATTTCTAGTGGATGTTTGGTCCAATGTTTTCACAATTAAGTCACCTTTCCAGCTGACAATAGAGAACATCTGCAGCTCCAGCCAATTTACAGCACACAGGTGCATCAAACAGATGATTGATGCCATGCTGAACAAGGCCAGCACTTTCTCACCCCTTCCCACTGAATAGCAAAAGGAGCAGAACCCAGCTAACCAATTTTGTTGCACTGCTAGATTTCCCAGTGTACAGCAGGTCATTGACGGAATCCATGTGGCCATTCAGACAGCAGGCTTCTGCATCAAATCTCTGCTGCTCTTCGCCTGTGCGCTGTGACTCACTCCAACCTACCACCTAATGCTCACTCTGTGCATCCTCCAGAGTGTATGTAGCTACAAAGATTTAAATAGAATGTACAGCACAGAAACAGGCCATTTGACCCAAATGACCTATGTCAGTGTCTACACGAGCCTCCTCCCACCCTTTCATCTAACCGTATCAGCATAACTTTCGATTCCTCTCTCCCTCGTGTGTCTATCTAGCTTCTCCTGAAAGCTGCCATTCGGAGAGCCCTTCAGTTTTATGAAGGCCCATTCATGGGCCGGGGGGCGGTTGGTGGCAGTTATGAGACCAGCACCCAATTCTCTTCTGGAGGATATAGCCCCAATCTGTGGAATCCTTTAAGATACGGATCTTTCATGGCTCAGCAGTCAATAATTTGTGGACCTGTAAATAAAACATTAAGATATTTTAAGAACACAGATAATAGTTAAATATAAAATTTCATCCATTAATGTAGCAGTGGCCTTGTTTTTAATCATTCTTTTGCAGCACTCATTTTGAAACTGCTGTGGTATTGCAAAAACTGCAGAAAAAATGTAGTTTTAGACCCTTGGATAAATGGCAGTTTCAGAAAGTTTCAGTCTCCAAGTGCCAGCCATTTTTGAAACGTCTTCAGCTTACAGAATATAACGCTAAACCAAATTATATTACAATAATAATGTTACTTTAATGTCAGGAATATATTTATTATTGCAATATTAACCCCATATAACTAAACACCTCATTTCATGTGTACATTCAAACCATTCAGTGTATTGTTTTCAAAGCCCTCCACAGCCTCGCCCCTCCCCATCTCTGTAACCTCCTCCGGCCCTACAACCCTCCGAGATTTTTACGTCTGCCAATTCTGGCCTCTTGCACATCCCCAATTTTAATCGCTCCACCATTGGCGGCCATGCGTTCAGTTGCCGAGGCCCAAAGCTCTGGAATTCCCTCCCTAAATCTTTCCGCCTCTCTACCTCTCTCTCCTCCTTCAAGACACTCCTTAAAACCTACCTCTTTGACCAAAGTTTTGGTCACCTGTCCTAATAGCTCATGGGGCTCGGTGTCAAATTTTGTTTTATAACGCTCCTGTAAAGCATCTTGGAACGTTTTACTACGTTAAAGGCGCTGTATAAATGCAAATTGTTGTTCACCCTTCTGGATGTAACTGCAACAGTTTCTGGAATCTTTAGTTCCATGTCACACCCCGTTGTTCTGTGGGTCCTCTTACATGTTGATGTAGATCTGAGGCATTAATTATAGGCCCTTAAGTTAGCTCCAACTCTTGTGAACCTCTAATGAGGACCTTGGACTGGGTCTATCCCCATCTACAGGCTAACAACTCTCCTGCATTCCTGCATTCAGTTAACAAGGAACATCAGGCAGTGTTCCTTTAAGAAAGTTTTGCTCATAATCATTATCTTATGATCTTAAAGAACAAATAACTAATGCCCAGCAGTACATACATCCCCTGTGTTGTTATACTATTTCTTATCTGTTAGCACCATTTCTCTTTGCATTATCCACATAAGTTCTGTATCCAATGGTCTTTTTTGCTTTTTTGTAATGAACTGTTTTGTGGAAGAGAAATTAATAGAGCAAGAAGGGATTAAAAAAAAAAAAAATCTTTCTTTTAACAAAGAAAAATTATCCATGTGATTCTTTCTCATAATCTATTTTACTTTCGAGCCGGGAGGGACAACAGCATTCTAGTTATAAACAGCATTCTAGTTATAAACAGCATTCTAGTTATAAACAGCATTCCAGTTATAAACAGCATTCTAGTTATAAACAGCATTCTAGTTCTCAGGTCTCTGTTAATGTTGACCATTAGAAGGTACGAATGAGCAACTCAGGATAACTGACGCCTCAATTTTCCCTTATTTTCTGTCGGACAGTATTTGATCTCCGTGCGACACCTCCCCCTGCAGGCTTCAGCAATACTTACAGCCCATCTAGTGGAAAGTTGTAGCTAGCAACCTTCTATCCTGCTCGCCCAAGGCACAGAGCACTCCAATGCACTGTGCCACCATTCCTGTTCATTAGTCGGCTCTGCGACACCAGGGGGGAATAATTCAGTTGGTTTGCACCTCCCATTAGCGCCTTAAGAGGGCGGTAATGGGGCGCAAAGCAACTAGCGCCTGGGCGCGGCGATGTTTGCGCCGCTCGCGAAATTAACTAGACATTTTGCGGCGGCTCTAAACACTACCGCCACGATCTCCTGTGCCGGCAGATCGTGACGTCAGTCGAGTGCGCAACGCCCCGGTAGCGCCCCGGACCAAGTATTGAGTGGCGCCCCCTGCCTTACCGCCTGCCGCTAGCAACAACAGGTTGAGGGGAGCGTTTTGCAGTCAGAAAGGGACTGGGAGAGCGCTATTTAAAGGCGACCGCTTCCTGCCTTTTTTTGTTGGTGACATTTTTGCACCACGCATTCTGAGAGAGAGAGAGAGACTTCTGGAGAGATTCAATGCTGTGTGAAGGAGTTTTGGGTACTGAGCAGAACTTTGCAGGTTCATTTTGATTTGCCCTTCCTTTTCTCGATTTAGAAGAGACTATGGGGCCTGCACTCTGAGCTCTTTCCCTGGGTCTCTCCATTGTTCTTTCCAGCAGATTTGATGTACAGGTCTCTCCAGGCCGAGATTCAAGGCTGCAATGAGCAGGGTGTGGATGGAGAGTAAAATCTAACCCTAACCCTAACCCTCCCCTTTAAGATAAAAACAGAAAATGCTGGAGAAATTCAGCAGGTCAAGCAGCATCTGTGAAGAGAGAAACAGAGTTAACGTTTCAGGTCGATGACCTTTCATCAGAACTCTCCTTTAAGAACTGGCCGGCGCCAGTGTGTCTGTGTTCCATTGCTGACTGACATCACATGAGCTTCACCAGCGCTCTGAGGTAGCGCCTCGCTCCTTGGCCTTTGCGCCTTAAGACAGGTGTGAAGCGCCTGATTTAGCGCTCCAATCACCTCCAGGGGCGATAAAAGCCAAGTTTGCCGTCGGAGGCGATAATTAGTGCCAGGCGCTAAACTTTGCACACGGCCGATAATGGCGCCCCAAACGGGGCGACACTGAATTTTTCCCCCCAGTGGTTTCTACGCATTTTACTGCATATAGATGATTTCCCATAAAGCCCCATGTTTGTTTTGTACTATCTGAAAATAAGCTGATAAACAGGCTATCAAATCGGTTACACAAACATTATGTGAACTGTGTTTCAGGAAGTTTTTCAAAGTTTGCCTTCAGATTTAGTGGTTGCAGAAAGTCCTGGCAATATCGTATTGTGGCAAAATATGTTAATATTCAGAACTTTAGAAGTTTAATGTATTGTTGTTCTGAGGCATGTCAATACATTAGTTTCAATGAAGGGGGAAATTGGTTTGGAAAGGCTTAAGCAGCAGAGCAGCTTTACGCTACCATGTGGAAGACTTTGAGCCAATGCGTTCAAATCCTGAGCCCCCAAAGAGGAAAGAAGCTCATAAGAGAATACGCCCATGTTCCTAGCTCCCTCTCAAAGATCTAACCCAAAACCAGCTCAATCAGTTCTTCCCGTTCACGTGCACCCTCCCTCCGAAACCTCACCCAATGCCTTGTCTTCGAGATGCAATATGCCGGTGGTGTGCAAAATCAGAGCAATGTCCCACTCAATCATTTCAATAAATTATTTTCTTTCTATATGGGTCAAATTCTTCTTCTTCATAGGCAGTCCCTCGGAACCGAGGATGACTTGCTTCCACATTAAAAATGAGTTCTCAAGTGCCTGATGAGTCCAATGCGGGACCTACAGTCTCTGTCACAGGTGGGGCAGACGGTGGTTGAAGGGGCGGGTGGGTGGGGTGCTTGGGTTGACCTTACCTCATTACCTAGTCAAATTACCTCATCAACATTAAACAGGGAAGATAGATGTCAGAGACCAGTAGCATACTTACACGTGCTATGATCTTAAAGGGGTGTACCATTATGACGGAAGATACTTCATCCATCACTACTAAAAATTTTACCTTTTATCCATGAGCAACACAATGCCATGGCATTTATGTGGCTGGTCCAGTTGAGTTTCTGGTCAAAGGTGACCCCCAGGATGTTGATGGTGGGGATTCGGCGATGGTAATGCCATTGAATGTCAGGTGGTTAGGCTTTCTGTTGGAGATAGTAATTGCCTGGCACCTGTGTGGCACAAATTTTACTTGCCACTTATCCGCACAATCCTGGATCTTGTCCAGGTTTTGCTGCATGTGGGCACGGACTGCTTCATTATTTGAGAAATTGTGAATGGAGCTAAACATTGTGCAATCATCAGCGAACAGCCCCACTTCTGATGCAGGGGAGGTCATTGATGAAGCAGCTGAAGATGGTTGGACCTAGGACGCTGCCCTGAGGAACTCCTGCAGCGATGTCCTGGTGCTGAGATGATTGGCCTCCAACAATCACAACCATCTTCCTTTGTGGCAGGTGTGACTCCAGCCAATGGAGAGTTTTCCTCCTGATCCCCATTGAGGGAGCAGGATCTACATAAGAACATAAGAAATAGGAGCAGGAGTAGGCCAATTGACCCCTCGAGCCTGCTCCGCCATTCGATAAGATCATGGCTGATCTGATCCTAACCGCCAATCTACTATCACAGAACCATCTCCTGAATCTAACAGAATTAGACACACGAAATAGGAGCAGGATCAGGCTACACGGCCCCTGGGCCCGCTCCGCTACCCACAGGGCCATGACCGATCCGAACCTAGACTCATGTCCAAATGCCTGCCCGCTCCCCATAACCCTTTATTCCCTTTACTTCCAGGAAACTGTCTATTTCTGTTTTAAATTTATGTAATGATGTAGCTTCTACAGCTTTTTGGGGCAGCATATTCCATGGACCTACCACCCTCTGAGTGAAGTAGTTCCTCCTCATCTCAGTTTTGAAAGAGCAGCCCCTTATTCTAAGACTATGCCCCCTAGTTCTAGTTTCACCCATCATCGGGAACATCCTCCCCGCATCCACCCGATCCAACCCCTTCACAATCTTATATGTTTCAATAAGATCGCCTCTCATTCTTCTGAACTCCAATGAGTAGAGTCCCAATCTACTCAACCTCTCCTCATATGTCCATCCCCTCATCCCCGGGATTAACCGAGTGAACCTTCTTTGTACTGACTCGAGAGCAAGTATGTCTTTTCTTAAGTATGGACACCAAAACTGTATGCAGTATTCCAGGTGCGGTCTCACCAATACCTTGTACAACTGAAGCAATACCTCCCTATTCTTATATTCTATCCCCTTAGCAATGAAAGCCAACATTCCATTGGCCTTCTTAATCACTTGCTGCACCTACATACTATCCTTTTGAGTTTCGTGCACCAGGACCCCCAGATCCCTTTGTACTTCAGTACTTTCCAGTTTCTTGCCATTAAGATAATAACTTGCTCTACAATTTTTCCTGCCATAGTGCATAACCTCACACTTTCCAGTATTGTATTCCATCTGCCAAATCTCTGCCCACTTACTTAGCCTGTCTATGTCCCCTTGCAGGTTTTTTATGTCCTCCTCACTCACTACTTTCCCTCCCATCTTAGTATCATCTGCAAACTTTGATATGTTACACTCGGTCCCCTCCTCCAAATTGTTAATATAGATTGTAAAGAGTTGGGGACCCAGCACTGACCCCTGTGGAACACCACTAGTTACTGATTGCCAGTCCGAGAATGAACCATTTATCCCAACTCTCTGCCTTCTGTTAGATAGCCAATCCTCTATCCATGCCAGAATATTACCCCCAATCCCGTGATTTTTTATCTTAAGCAATAATCTTTTGTGTGGCACCTTGTCAAATGCCTTTTGGAAGTCTAAATACACTACGTCCACTGGTTCCCCTTTATCCACCCTATATGTTACTTCCTCAAAGAACTCCAGCAAATTTGTCAAACATGACTTCCCCTTCATAAAACCATGCTGACTTTGTCCTATTAAATTATGATTATCCAAATGTCCTGTTACTGTCTCCTTAATAATGGACTCCAATATTTTACCTACCACAGATGAAACGGTCTATAGTTTCCAGCCTTCTGTCTACTGCCCTTTTTAAATAAGGGCGTTACATTAGCAGTTTTCCAGTCTGCCGGGACCAATCTACTATTGGAGAGACTAGTGATGCTGAACCTGAGGGAATACCTAGTGAAGACTTTAAATTAGTAACAGTTAATTCTCCTGTTTTTGTTTTATTGGTCGCTGTTGCTGACTGCTGACTTTTTTGATTTGCATTTATATTCAACTTCATGCTGGGTGTTTTTCATTTCTACTTGCTGATCAGTACTGTATCTACCCCTTCACTTGTGATTTATCACTGTTTCTGATAGAGCTCTTTAAAATTACGAATGGGGTTTGATAGGGTAGACATAGGGAATATGTTTTCACTTGTGGGATGGACCAAAACTAGGGTACATAAATATAAGATAGTCACTAATAAATCCAATAGGGAATTCAGGAGAAACTTCTTTACTCATTTAAGGGGCATCTAGATAAACATAAGAGGGAGAAATGAATAGAAGGATATGCTGATAGGGTGAGATGAAGTAGGGTGGGAGGAGGCTTGAGTGGAGCATAAACACTGTCATGGACCTGTTGGGCTGAATGGCTTGTTGCTGTGCTGTAAATTCTGTGCAATTCTGTGTAATTTTGCTGGCTTCTGTTTATTTGCATGCTATTCACTGCTTCTACGTGATATTGTTATTGTGAGAGAAATTTGTTTGTTGAAATTTTTTGAAGCTTTACTGGCAGTGTTTAAAACTACACTGCATATGCTATCTGTCCCTGCCCCCAAAGAATGGTTATCATGTGCTCTTGGAGCAATGGGAGTTCCTTTGGGTAACTCTCTATTTCCAAATTCTGGAGTAGGAGGATGAGCACAAGAGGTATACTAGACAGGTGTGTTTGACCCTCAAGAGATCAATGAGGACTGGTCCTAAGCCCCCAACTGCATTCACAGGCCTAGAAATATGTCCCTGGATATGTCAGTTGAAACCTTGATGTGGAGACCATTGCCTAGAAATTCTGGCTCACCCATAGTTGGGTGCAATCCTTGCACCTAAATGGTAAAGCCTGAGGTGCCCCCAATATTGAGCCACGGGCCTCATTTCATTGGAGCCGGTAAGCTGCACAGGACAGCTTTAAAATAGAGCTCTTTCATGAGGAGATTGTGGCCAGCACCTCCACAATTTCTACCCTTACTTCCCTCAGCAACGTAGCATGCATCCCATCCAGACTGGGTGACTTACACACTTTAATTACCGCCAGCCTGTCTAGTACCTCCTCTTTATCTATTTTTATTATCTCATCCAGTATCCCAACAACCTCCATGTTTACCATAGCTTTGGCAAAGTCCTCTTCCTTAGTGAACACTGATTCAAAGTACTCATTTAGTATCTTAGCCATGCCCTCTGCCTCCACCAATAGATCTCCATTTTAGTCCCTAATCGGCCCCACCGCTCCTCTGACACCCCTTTTACTGTTGATATGCCTATAGAAGACCTTTGGATTCCCCTTTATGTTAGCTGCCAATCTTATTCTTGTACTGTCTCTTTGCCTCTCTTCCTTTTTCACTTCTCCTCTGTACTTTTTATATTTAGCCTGATTCTCCCTCCAAGCTGACATTTGTCATACGCCCCCTTTTTCTACTTCATCCTACTCTCCAACTCCTTTGCATCCAGGGAGCTCTGGCTTTGGTTGCCCTCCCTTTCCCCTTTGTAAGAATGTACCAAGACTGTACCCGAACCATCTCCTCTTTAAAGGCTACCCATTGCTCCATTACATTTCTGCCTGCCAGTCTTTGACTCTAATTTACCCGGGCCAGATCCCTCCTCAATTTGCTGAAATTAGCCCTCCTCCCAGTTAAGTATTTTTATTCTAGGTTGCTCCTTGTCCTTCTCCATAACTAATCTAAACCTTACGATACTATGATCACTATTCCCGAGATGCTCTCCAACTGTGACATTCTCCACTTGACCCACTTCATTCTCCAGGACTAGATCCAGCAATGCCTCCTTCCTTGTTGAGCAGGAAATGTACTGATCAAGAAAATTCTCCTGACGCACTTAAGAAATTCCTCCCCTTCTCCGCACTTAACACAATCACTGCCCCATTCAATACTGGGGCAGTTAAAGTCTCCCATTATCACTACTGTATAGTTCTTGCATCTCTCAGTAATTTCATTGCAAATCTGCTCCTCTATCTCTTTCCCACCATTTCATAGCCTATAAAATACACCAAGTAGCGTAATAGCTCCTTTATTGTTTCTCAACACCAACCAAATAGATTCTGTCTTTGGCCCTTCAAGGACATTCTCTCTTTCTAGCACTGTAATGTTTTCCTTAATCAAAACCGCTAACCCTCCTTTTTTTTCTTCCCTACCTTTCCTGAATACCTTGCACCCAGGAATATTAAGCATCCAATCCTCCTCTTTTTTTGAGCCAGGTCTCAGTTATCACCACTACATCATATTCCCACGTGGCTATTTGTGCCTGCAGCTCACCAACCTTATTACACACTTCGTGCATTTACACACATGCACTCCAAACCTAACATTGACCTCTTTGTATTTTTAACAATCCCACTGTAAGAATTCGCAATAATTTACAGTTCTGAAGATCAATTTTTTTGATTAAAGAATCCCTGGGCGTTGTGCTTTTAAATTTCCAGGGATAAAAATGGCTGTCACCACATGGCCGAAGACAAAGGACAATGCTTTGTTTACAAAGCAATTGAATGCTATTAGCATGTGTTTGTATATCGAGTGGATACATCTAAACTGCAGAAGAGACTTTTGTATCTTGAATGGGTCTAAATCACCCAGCACTGGACAATAGAGCTGTTGCATTCTCTTTTGTTTCAGCCCAGGGAGCTCCGGAAGACACATTAACCCAGTCTAACCACTTTGAGTTAGCCAATCACAGCTTTCTCTTGTGTATTGGACCCTTTGGGCAGGGAATTTTGCACACAGCCCTTGCAAGGCAGAACGGCAGGACCTGACCAGGTATAAAGATAGCTGCCGAGAAGCTATCTCTTTTTTTTTACTTCCTGGGACCATAGGTGAGCCTCTCTCTCTCTCTCTCTCTCTCTCTCACTTCGCTGGACCACATGTGAGCAGAGTTTCTGACTCCTCAGCAAAGCAACCTAGTAAGGAGTTTGGGGGATGGTAATTTAAGGGGATATTGCTAAGATTGTTTAACCAACATTGTAGTCACTTACCCCTCATTTTTGCCGTCTGCCTTACCCCATTTTAAGCAATTTTACTGTAATTACTGTGTTCGTGTGGGATAGTTTGATATTTTGATTATAGTTTCTTTTAGTTAATAAAACTTGATTTTTTTCTCTCATCCAAACTACGTGTCTGTTTTAATATCAATAATTATAAGCCCTGCAGTCAGAACTGGAAGGTGGGGTAGCGATTCGAAACCGCTGTTTTAAAATTG
Source organism: Somniosus microcephalus (assembly GCF_052327205.1). Taxonomy (NCBI): domain Eukaryota; kingdom Metazoa; phylum Chordata; class Chondrichthyes; order Squaliformes; family Somniosidae; genus Somniosus; species Somniosus microcephalus. The sequence continues at coordinate 272,519,092 of NC_140987.1, forward strand.
GTTTTATTGGAATTGGTCTGAGTGCAGGCAAAGGCTGCAAGACCAGGAGAATTACTTTAAACCGGTTTAAAGAAGCCCCAACCCTTACAATGGTGAGTCAGGCAGGAGTGGAGGCAGTTTTTGATTTAATAAGTGGTCTGGATCTGGAGAAAGCATCAGCTGTAGTTTCTCTCATTTTCAGTCTGTGGGTAGCCCTGCGAATTTTAGCGGCAGTGTGTAGGCTGACCTATCGGGGTATAGGTGGCTGGTTTAGGAAGGATGAGATGAGGGAGCAGGAGGAGGTTAAGGAGGCCAAGAATTGGGAGTCCCAGTTTGAAAAATGCTAGGCATTTGTGGAGCACCTGGTGCAGGAAGTCACTGAGACCAGGAAAAGTGAGATGAGACTGCGGGAAGAGAATGCCCACCTCATCTCAGAAGTAAAAGAACAGGAGGAAAGGTTTAGGGAGGAAAGGACAGCTTATAAGCTGGCCTGCGCCCAAAGGTTTAGTGAAGCAGATCATGGCCCCTGTAGGGCAGAGATAGAAAGCCTTAACATGGCTTTAAAAGCAGCAAAGGGGACGATTTGTGTGATCCGCCCGCAGGCAGGTCAGCTGGATTTTACTGGCAGCCCAAATCAAACCGCCCCACAGGCAACACCCAGGGAAAGGCTGGCTAGGGAATTAGAGATCCCAAGACAGCAGCCCACAGCTCCGGGTTTTGAGGAGCTCTGGCAGCGAGGAGGGGTGGACAATGGGGTGGTAGGAGAACACCAGCAGGTCCCGCTAGGCAGGCGGGGACCAGGACCAATGTACCCCCTCCAACAACGGAGGTACGGTCTGCCCGTGAGGAGTGAGCCTGAGAATAGGAATCCTCAGCCCACAGCATGTTCGAGTTCACAGGCAAGCACTGTGGCTTGTGTGGGGGGAGGAGCCATTCATATTCAGAGTAAGCTGTTTAAGCCAGGGAACAGGGAAGGAGAGTTCTGGGACCCCTGTAGAGCAGGTCCAGTAGCAGAAATCCGGGACAAGGGAGGCACATAGGGGATAGTTTTGGCCCCAGAAAAAAGGCAGGTCCAAAATTCCCCAGTTAAAGCCACCTGGGTGAGGGAACATGAGTTTGCTGTCCATGCAAGTTCAAGTTCACAGTCTATAAAAACAGGAACTGTGACTTGTTTCCAGGGAAAAGCAGACAAACCCAGAGAGAGACTTGCACCGGCAGGCTGCCAGGTACATTATACAGTGCGGGCTATTTGGACATGGGGGAGAAGGTTCCCAGCCAGCTGGGGCTGTGACCCAAGCTCAGGGTCCGCCAGCCAAAGTTTCCCCCAGAGAGACACCCCTCAGAAGGTCTCAGCGGGTGCCCAGCCTAAGAAAGCATGGTCACCCACTTTACAGTGGAGTAGGGTGGTCTCCCGAGCCAGGGTGTGAGGAATGGAATGAGGTGAACCCAACTGCAAGAAGGCAAACTGAGGCAGAGGTTAGGTTGCAAAAACAAAGATAGACTTTACTTGAAATAAACAAAATAACAACAGCACAGATACAGGCCAGCAAGAGGAATCACAAGGCAGTGAAACTCAAGACTGAGCAAAGAACATAACCTAGGCACCCCTTAAATAGTAGGCATATAGCTATGCACAGGTGAGTACAATTAGGAATAAAGAAGGACACAATTAAGAGTTCATGGTGCCCTCTGGTGGTGAGGCGAGGCAGAACCTGGGTCAATCCTGACAGGACCCCCCCCCCCTAGGAACGGCCCCTGACGTTCCCCCAGAAGGTCCATGGCGACGACGAAGAAAGTTCTGCACTAAATCGCGATCCAGGATGTTCCGGTCCGGGACCCAGGAGCGTTCCTCCGGACCATATCCCTCCCAGTCCACCAGGAACTGGAAGCCCCCGCGAACCCGGTGAGAGTCCATCAGGCGATGGACCGTGTAGGCAGGCTTGCCTTCGATGATGCGGGGAGCAGGAGGAGGCCTCGTGGTGGGCGCCAGGGAACTGCTGGCCACTGGCCGGAGCCGGGAGACATGGAAGGTAGGATGAATCCGCATGGAGCGGGGCAGCTGGAGACGGTAGGACACCGGGTTGACCTTCCTCAACACCGTGAAGGGACCGATGAAACGGGGCGCCAGCTTGCGGGACTCCACTCGCAGCGGGAGATCCTGCGTAGAAAGCCAGACCCTCTGACCAGGACAGAATGAAGGAGCCGGTCTGCGCCGCTTGTTGGCCTGGATCAGTCGTTGCCGAGAAGCTCGTTGTAAGGCCAGCCGCGCTCTCCTCCAGGTCCGTCGACAGCGCTGGACAAACTTCTCCGCGGAGGGAACCCCCACCTCGAGCTCCTGCTCCTGGAACAGTGGAGGCTGAAACCCGAACTGGCACTCGAATGGCGACATTCCTGTGGGGGAGCAGCGCAAGGTGTTGTGCATGTACTCAGCCCAGACGATGTGACGACTCCAGGTCGCAGGATTAGCGGACACGAGACACCTCAGGGTCGTCTCCAGGTCTTGGTTGATCCATTCTCTTTGACCGTTAGACTGAGAGTGGAAACCCGAGGAAAGGCTGACAGTAGCTCCAATGAGCTTGTAGAAAGCTCTCCCAAACCGGAAGGCGAATTGTGGACCACGGTCAGAGACGATGTCAAGAGGCAAACCGAACAACCTGAAAACATGCTGAATCATGAGCTCGGCTGTCTCTTGGGCTGAGGGAAGCTTGGGCAAGGGCAGAAAGCGACAGGATTTGGAGAAGCGATCTACGATGACCAGAATGACAGTGTTGCCTTAAGACGGTGGAAGGCCTGTGATGAAATCCACAGGGAGGTGTGACCAGGGGCGGGTGGGAATGGGGAGAGGATGCAGCAAACCCTGGGGTTGAGATCGAGGCTTCTTGTTTCGTGCACAAATGGCACAAGCTGCCACAAACGCCTTTACGTCCTTCTCCATGGTGGGCCACCAGAACCTTCTGCGAAGGAACTCCAGCGTCCTGGATGTGCCTGGATGAGCGGTGAGTCGCGACGAATGCCCCCACTGCAGGACTTGAGCGTGCCGTGTTGGGAACAAAAAGGCGACCTGGTGGGCCGTTGCCAGGGTCTGCCTCCCTCTGTTGCGCCTTTCTGATCAGCATCTCGATCCCCCAGCGAACCGGTGCTACAATTCGAGAAGTAGGAAGAATAGGTTCTGGTTGTCTCTCCCGCTCGGGTGGATCAAATTGCCTGGAGAGAGCATCAGGCTTGAGATTCTTGGATCCTGGACGATATGACAGGACAAAGTCAAAACGATTGAAAAACAATGCCCAGCGAGCTTGACGAGAGTTAAGTCGTTTGGCCTCCTGGATATAGGCCAGATTCTTATGGTCTGTCCAGACAATGAATGGGTGTTTAGACCCCTCCAACCAATGTTTCCACTCCTCCAGTGCCAACTTAACTGCTAGTAGTTCACTGTTTCCAATATCGTAGTTTCGTTCTGCAGGAGTGAGTCGGCGAGAAAAGAAGGCGCAAGGGTGCAGTTTGTTGTCGTTAGACCGCTGGGACAAAACGGCACCCACTCCTATATCAGAGGCATCCACCTCGACAATGAAGGGGAGTGAGGGATCTGGAATCACGAGGACAGGAACAGACGTGAAGCACCGCTTGAGATCCTCGAAAGCCTGCGCAGCCTCAGCGGACCAACTGAACCGGGTGGAAGCGGTTTTGGTGAGGGCGTTGAGAGGGGCAGCAATGGTGCCGAAGTTCCTGATGAATCTCCGATAGAAATTAGCAAACCCCAAGAAACGTTGCACCTGTTTGAGAGAGGTGGGTGGTGGCCAATCTCGGACAGCTTGGGTCTTGCCAGGGTCCATTTGGATGTTGCCGCTGGAGATGATGAAGCCCAGAAATGAAACCGTGGAAACGTGAAACTCACACTTCTCAGCCTTGACAAACAAGAGGTTGTTAAGCAGACGTCGCAGGACTTGCCTTACATGCTGGACATGATCGTGAAGAGTTTTGGAGAAAATGAGAATGTCATCCAGGTAGACAAAGACAAAGCGATTCAGCATGTCTCGGAGGACGTCGTTGATGAGCGCCTGGAACACAGCAGGGGCGTTGGTCAATCCAAAGGGCATGACCAGGTTCTCATAGTGCCCAGTAGGTGTGTTGAATGCCGTCTTCCACTCGTCCCCTTCGCGGACGCGGATGAGGTTGTAGGCGTTGCGGAGATACAATTTTGTGAAGACTGTGGCTCCCTGTAGTAGCTCGAAGGCCGTCGACATGAGCGGAAGAGGATAACGGTTTTTTATAGTAATCCTGTTAAGGCCACAGTAGTTGATGCAGGGGCGGAGACCTCCATCTTTCTTACTCACGAAGAAAAAACCAGCACCAGCAGGAGAGGCGGACGGACGGATGAAGCCAGCGGCGAGGGCATCACGGATGTAATCCTCCATGGCGGCGGTCTCTGGAGCAGAAAGGGAGAAGATCCTACCCCTAGGTGGGCATGTCCCAGGCAGGAGGTCAATGGCACAGTCATATGGCCTATGAGGGGGAAGTGATGTGGCTCGAACCTTACTGAAGACCTCTTTTAAATCCTCATACTCGGGAGGCACTCGGGACAATTCAGAGTGCGATGGGGACTCCTGGGGCTGGGAAGGAGACTTGGAGCGAAGACAGGTGGTATGGCAGGCGGAGCCCCATTCCGTAAGCTGGCCGGCGGCCCAATCCAAGTGAGGATTATGGCAGGCCAACCAAGGGTAACCCAGAACTAATGGAAACACAGGAGAGTGGATAAGGGAGAATTGGATGGTCTCGAAATGTTGTCCTTCCATGCCCAAACACAGGGGGGCAGTAAGATGGTGAATAGTTCCGGAGCCCAGGGGTCTTCCATCCAGGGCGACAACAGTGAGGGGGCGATCAAGATGGGTCAGGGGAATCTTGAGCTGTTTAGCTAAACCCAGATCCATGAAGTTACCATCGGCCCCAGAATCCACCAGGGCCTTAAGATCATGTTGTTGATTGCCACAGAAAAGGGAGGATGCCAGCAGGACCCTAGAAACAGTGGGGCCGGGAGGGATGGCTACGCTCATCTCAGGTCCCTCCGTCCTGGACGAGCCCTGGCTTTTCCCACCAACTTTGGGCAAGAAGAGCGAAAGTGGCCCGGTTCCCCACAATAGAGGCAAGATCCCTCTCCCATTCGGCGATCACGTTCAGGCTGCGAGAGATGAGTTACTCCCAACTGCATGGGCTCCTCTGGATCAGTCAAAGATGGACTCGGGATGGCTCGGAGGTTCTCGGATGGCTTCGAAGCAGGGAAGGCTCTTGTCTCCGGAAGTGGGGTGAAAAAGGAGCGGCGTTCTCTTCGCCTCTCACGGAGACGATTATCCACTCGAATGGAGATAACGAAGAGAGACTCCAAATCACTCACTGGATCTCTGGAAGCCAGTTCGTCCTTGATTTCATCCGTGAGACCGTGGCGAAAGGTGGCAATGAGCACCTCCGAATTCCATTGGCTCTCTGCAGCGAGAGTGCGAAACTCAATAGCGTAGTCCGCAACGCTACGAGCCCCCTGGCGAAGCCGAAGTAGTTTGTTAGATGCCACTCTCCCACTGACAGGATGATCAAAGACCCTTCTCATCTCCTCAGAGAAAAGTTGGTAGTTTGAACATGCCGGAGTTTGCTGTTCCCAGACAGCCATAGCCCAGGTAAGTGCTTTGCCGGTGAGTAGCGAAATGATGCAGGCTACTCGGGAACAGTCACTGGGAAATAATGAACCTTGTAGTTGGAAAGCCAGGGAACACTGGGTTAGAAAGCCTCGACATCCTCCTGGGTTACCGTCGTAGCGCTCGGGTGCAGGTAATCGGGGTTCTTTCAGAGGGGGAGGCGAAACCGGAGGAGCGGGTAACGGTGCTGGAGTAGCTTGGATCACCTGACTCTGGCTCTGATGGAAAGCAATGACGAGGGCCTCCAGCTGTTTCAGGCTTCGGGAGAATGACATGGCGAGGCACCGCAGTTCATCCAAGATCAGTTGTAGCTGTTCAAAGATTTGTCGTAGCCATTGGTCCTTCTCTGCTGGGTCCATTGTTTGGCTCAGTCTGGCTGTGAGGAACAGAATGAGGTGAACCCAACTGCAAGAAGGCAAACTGAGGCAGAGGTTAGGTTGCAAAAACAAAGATAGACTTTACTTGAAATAAACAAAATAACAACAGCACAGATACAGGCCAGCAAGAGGAATCACAAGGCAGTGAAACTCAAGGCTGAGCAAAGAACATAACCTAGGCACCCCTTAAATAGTAGGCATATAACTATGCACAGGTGAGTACAATTAGGAATAAAGAAGGACACAATTAAGAGAGTTCATGGTGCCCTCTGGTGGCGAGGCGAGGCAGGATCTGGGTCATTCCTGACAGGACCCCCCCCCCTAGGAACGGCCCCTGACGTTCCTCCAGAAGGTCCATGGCGACGACGAAGAAAGTTCTGCACTAAATCGCGATCCAGGATGTTCCGGTCCGGGACCCAGGAGCATTCCTCCGGACCATATCCCTCCCAGTCCACCAGGAACTGGAAACCCCCGCGAACCCGGTGAGAGTCCATCAGGCGACGGACCGTGTAGGCAGGCTTGCCTTCGATGATGCGGGGAGCAGGAGGAGGCCTCGTGGTGGGCGCCAGGGAACTGATGGCCACTGGCCGGAGCCGGGAGACATGGAATGTAGGATGAATCCGCATGGAGCGGGGCAGCTGGAGACGGTAGGACACCGGGTTGACCTTCCTCAACACCGTGAAGGGACCGATGAAACGGGGCGCCAGCTTGCGGGACTCCACTTGCAGCAGGAGATCCTGCGTAGAAAGCCAGACCCTCTGACCAGGACAGAATGAAGGAGCCGGTCTGCGCCGCTTGTTGGCGTAGGACCCTCTCCGTGCTTGGGATCATTTTGATTACATTGTGTAACTAAGATTGCAACATTTTGTAATAACTTATGATGTAAAAAAGTGATTGTAAATTTGGTTTACATTGTATAATTTTACAAGCGTGTAGGGGTATGAGACCCCTTATTGAAAACTGAAGTATCTGTAAAATGCCTACCGTACCATGGTTTTTTTCTTGAATTTAAGGGGAATAGACGGGACGGGGATCAGTGGCAGATAGCTATTAGGTAAATACAGGGGATGGTTGTTTGTGAGGGGTCAGAAATCATTGCCCATTTCTTCAAGAGGATACTACAAGCAAGCTGGAAGTATCCAAGGGCGGACTGTAAGAATTCGCAATAATTTACAGTTCTGAAGATCAATTTTTTTGATTAAAGAATCCCTGGGCGTTGTGCTTTTAAATTTCCAGGGATAAAAATGGCTGTCACCACATGGCCGAAGACTAAGGGCAATGCTTTGTTTACAAAGCAATTGAATGCTATTAGCATTTGTTTGTATATCGAGTGGATACATCTAAACTGCAGAAGAGACTTTTGTATCTTGAATGGGTCTAAATCACCCAGCACTGGACAATAGGGCTGTTGCATTCTCTTTTGTTTCAGCCCAGGGAGCTCCAGAAGACACATTAACCCAGTCTAACCACTTTGACTTAGCCAATCACAGCTTTCTCTTGTGTATTGGACCCTTTGGGCAGGGAATTTTGCACACAGCCCTTGCAAGGCAGAATGGCAGGACCTGACCAGGTATAAAGATAGCTGCCGAGAAGCTATCTCTTTTTTTTTACTTCCTGGGACCATAGGTGAGCCTCTCTCTCTCTCTCTCTCTCTCTCTCACTTCGCTGGACCACATGTGAGCAGAGTTTCTGACTCCTCAGCAAAGCAACCTAGCAGGAGTTTGGGGGATGGTAATTTAAGGGGATATTGCTAAGATTGTTTAACCAACATTGTAGTCACTTACCCCTCATTTTTGCCGTCTGCCTTACCCCATTTTAAGCAATTTTACTGTAATTACTGTGTTTGTGTGGGATAGTTTGATATTTTGATTATAGTTTCTTTTAGTTAATAAAACTTGATTTCTTTTTCTCATCCAAACTACGTGTCTGTTTTAATATCAATAATTATAAGCCCTGCAGTCAGAGCTGGAAGGTGGGGTAGCGATTCGAAACCGCTGTTTTAAAATTGGTTTTATTGGAATTGGTCTGAGTGCAGGCAAAGGCTGCAAGACCAGGAAAATTACTTTAAACCGGTTTAAAGAAGCCCCCAACCCTTACACCACCTAATTCTTTATCATATCTAACCAGTCCTCTGTGCACCTTGTTTGTACTTTTTAATACTACATCTTGGCGCCCAACCTCCTAGGAAATTAGTTTAAACCCACCTCCACAGCACTAGTTAACATGGCTGCAAGGATATTGGTCCCAGCTCTGTTCAGGTGCAACCCTTCCATCTTGAACAGGTCACAGCTGCCACAGAATGATCCCAATGTCCCAGCAATCTAAAGCCCTCCCTCTTGCACCACATCGCTAACCACGCATTAACCTGCCATATCTTCCTATTTCTAGTGTGTGGCACTGGGAGTAATCCAGAGATTATTATCTTTGAGGTCCTGCTTTTTAACTTCCTCCCTGGCTCATTAAACTCTTACTGCAGGACCTCAACCCTCTTCCTCCCTATGTCGTTGGTTCCGACATGGACCACGACTTCTGGCTCTACCCCTTCCCCCCGCAGAATGTTCTGCACCCTCTCCGTGATGTCCCTTATCCTGGCACCAAGGAGGCAACATACCCTACGGGTCTCACGTTGACGGTAGCAGAACTGACTGTCTGTCCCCCTGGCTGTCAAATTCCCAATTACTACTGCATTCCTATACTTTGTTGTAGCCCCCTGTGTAGCCCTGTGCCTCACAGTGCCAGGCTTGGGACTGCACTCCTTTGAGGTGTCGTCACCCTCACCGGTATTCAATGCTAAGTATCGGTTTGAGAATGTCACACTCCAGGAGGATTCCTGCACTGCCTGTCTCTTCCTATCCTTCTGGGTGGCTACTCACTTGCTATTCTGAACTCTAGCTAGCTGTGCAGTGACCATCTCCTAGAACCTGCGATTAACAACACACTCAGCCACCCGTATGCCCGGCAATGAATCCAGCTGCCCCTCAAGCTCAGAAACCCTCAGAGTGAGTTGGAGTAGCTGGAGGCACTTCCTGCAAACATAGGCCTCTGGGACACATGAAGCGTCCTGAAGTTCCCACATGGTGCAGGAATTGCAGACTACGGGTCATAGCTGTCCCTCCATTCTCATTAGATTCTTAAAATAAACTACTTAGATACAAGGTGATTTATATAATTGCTGTTAATTAGGTCTAAACTGCATTGCAATTTTTCTATTTGCTCCTCAAAGCAAACTACCCAAAGACTAAATTAATTACTCAAGCTTAACAAGAATCACTGAGCTACTAAATACAAAGAATCTAAATATTAGATACTTAACTTAGAATCCTTGGATTTTGTGGCTCCACTCCCTCTTTTGAGTTGGATGCGAGAAACTGCCTTCCTCCTCGCCACTGAATTCCTATCACCAAATTCCCAGCTTCCACTGTTTGTGATCCTCTCTGATTGCAATTTACCCAGCTCTGTCTCCAAGCTCTGTGCTCAAGCTCTCAAGATTTCAATAACTGTGCACAGTACTCAACCAGAACTGTGCACAGACCAGAACTGTGCACAGACCAGAACTGTACACAGGCCAGAACTGCACCCAGACCAGAACTGTACCCAAACCAGAACTGTACAGAGATCAGAACGGTACACAGAACAGAAAAGTACCCTGACCAGAACTGTACACAGACCAGAACTGTACTGAGACCAGAACTGTACCATGACCAGAACTATACACATAGCAGAACTGTACTCAACCAGAACTGTACACAGACCAGAACTGTACCCTGACCAGAACTATACACAGACCAGAACTGTACTCAACCAGAACTGCACCCAGACCAGAACTGTACTGAGACCAGAACTGTACTGAGACCAGAATTCTACTGAGACCAGAATTGTACTGAGAACAGAACTGTACACAGACCAGAACTGTACTGAGAACAGAACTGTACTGAGAACAGAACTGTACACAGACCAGAACTGTACTGAGACCAGAACTGTACTGAGACCAGAACTGTACTGAGACCAGAACTGTACACAGACCAGAACTGTACACAGACCAGAACTGTACTCAACCAGAACTGTATACAGACCAGAACTGTACCCAGACCAGAACTGTACTCAACGAGAACTGTATACAGACCAGAACTGTACCCAAACCAGAACTGTACCCTGACCAGAACTGTACACAGACCTGCCCTGGTAGACCCATCGTTTCAGCCTGTTCTTGCCCCACGGAACTTATCTCTTCCTATCTCAACTTTATCTTTTCTCCCCTTGTCCAGTCTCTTCCCACCTACATCCGCGACTCTACGGATGCCCTCCGCCACTTTAACAGTTTCCAGTTTCCTAGCCCCAACCGCTTCCTTTTCACCATGGACATACAATCCCTCTACACCTCCATCCCCCACCAGGATGGCCTGAGGGCGCTCCGCTTCTTCCTTGAACAGAGGCCCGACCAGTCCCCATCCACCACCACCCTCCTCCGCCTGGCTGAACTTGTTCTCACATTGAACAACTTCTCCTTTGACTCCACTCATTTCCTCCAAATCAAAGGTGTTGCTATGGGTACCCGCATGGGTCCTAGCTATGCCAGCCTTTTTGTGGGATATGTGGAACACTCTTTGTTCCAGTCCTACTTGGGTCCCCTCCCTCACCTCTTTTTCCAATACATTGATGACTGTATTGGTGCCATTTCCTGCTCTCGCCCTGAACTAGAAAATTTCATTCACTTTGCCTCCAATTTCCACCCTTCCCTCACCTTCACATGGTCCATCTCTGACTCTTCCCTTCCCTTCCTCGACTTCTCCGTCTCCATCTCTGGGGATAGGTTATTGACCAACATTCACTACAAGCCCACTGACTCCCACAGCTACCTGGACTACACTTCCTCCCACCCTGACTCCTGTAAGGACTCTATTCCATTCTCCCAGTTTCTCCATCTCCGCCGCATCTGCTCCGACGATGCCACCTTCCAACACCAGTGCTTCCGACATGTCTTCCTTTTTCCTCAACCGAGGATTCCCCTCTACCGTGGTTGATACGGCCCTCGACCGTGTCCGTTCTATCTCCCGCACTTCTGCCCTCACCCCTGCCCCTCGCTCCCATAACCATGATAGGGTTCCCCTTGTCCTCACTTTTCACCCCACCAGCAGCCTCCACATTCCCCTGATCATCCTCCGCCATTTCCGCCACCTCCAAAGTGATCCCACCACCAAACGCATTTTCCCCTCCCCTTTCAGCATTCCGTAGGGACCGCTGCCTCCGAGACACCCTAGTCCACTCCTCTATCACCCCCAGCACCCCTTCCCCTTCGCCTGGCACCTTCCCGTGCAAGCGCAGGAGATGTAACACCTGCCCTTATACCTCCCCCCTTCACACTGTCCAGGGCCCCAAACACACCTTCCAGGTGAAACAGCGATTTACTTGTACTTCTTGCAATCCAGTATACTGTATTCGCTGCTCACGATGTCGTCTCCTCTACATTGGGGAGACCAAACGCAGATTGGGTGACCGCTTTGCGGAACACCTCCGTTCAATCTGTAAGGGTGACCCCGAGCTTCCGGTCGCCTGTCATTTTAATTCAACGCCCCATTCCCACTCGGACCTCACCGTCCTCGGCCACTTGCATTGTTCCACGGAAGCTCACCGTAAACTCGAGGAACAGCACCTCATCTTCTGATTAGGCACTTTAGAGCCTTCCGGACTCAATATCGAGTTCAACAATTTCAGATCATAACCTCGGCCCCTATTACATTTTTACTTATATTTTTTATCCAAACCTTTGTTTTGGCCTTCCCCCACCCCCCCTTTCTTTTTTTTCTCTCTCCCACATGGCAGCTGTCTCCCATTCTGCCAGCGCATTTCACACCTAATCTAGAGCTGTCTTTTGTCTCCACTAGTCCTATCACCATCTCGTCTCGTTTTGAATACGTCTTAATGTCTCTTCTTCTCTTTTGTTCTCTCCCAGCCTGGCCTCTTAATCTATTTCATTTCCTGTGCTTCTTTAGTTTTGACAAAGGGTTCACCTGAAACGTTGACTGTAATTTCTCTCCACGGATGTTGCCTGGCCTGCTGAGTTTTTCCAGCATTTTCTGTTGTTATTTCGGATATTCCAGCATCTGCAGTATTTTGCTATCGTACTAGTGTTTGGTTCACTGCCACACCTCTTCTAGGAATGCCTACCTTGAAGAAGTTCTGCTTCTTCTCTTCGCCGGGATCTCCGTTTGGCTCTTCAACCTTGTTCATCTTCATTACTTTCAGTTTCCCTTCTCGTGTTTGATCAGGTATCTGCCACGACTCGGTTTCACAGCCACATCATTTTCCTCAGCAACTGTTTCCGGTTCCGACTTATTCCACGTGGATTCCAACTAAACTTCCACCCTTCGTGTTTCGGATCCACCCAGGATTACAAATATCTTCAAGATATTCATCGTTCCTCGAACTACTGCTCTCGCCGCATCTTGAGATCCACGCTCAACGCAATGCGGCACCACATCAACACTCTCGACCTCTCTCTTCAGCAGCACCGATGCACTCTATCTCAAAGCTGTCCGGGTCCACAGTTGCATTTCATCCTTCGACTCATCCGACGCTTCAACAAAAACTTTTTTTCTTTCTTTCCGATGTCAAGTATCGCAAGCTTCATCAACTCTTGAACACTAATGCCCCTCCGGAACCTTCTTCCCCTTCACTTTCCTCTGACCCCCCTTCTCCCAATCTCACCCCCTGCCGTGTTTTCACTATCCCCTCTGACCTTCCACTCTCTGACCCCGAACGATCAGTCCTCAGCAAAGGCCTGAGCTTCATCCCCTTATGCCCCCACCTCAATGAATTTCGAGCTCGGCATGATGTTGAGCTCTTTTTCCGCCGGCTTCGTCTCCGTGCCCACTTCTCTGGCCAGGAGTCTTCCCCCTGCACGGCTGACCCTTTCTCCCGCTTTCAGAATTCCCATTCTACCTGGACCCCTCCCCCTGGCCTCTTACCCTCTCTAGATCTTTTCATCGCTAACTGCCGCCGTGACATCGGCCGTCTCCATTTCTCTGCTCCCCTCACTCACTCCAACCTACCTCCCTCTGAACTTGCAGCACTCCATTCTCTTAGATCCAACCTTGACATTGTCATTAAACCTGCTGACAAGGATGGTGCTGTTGTTGTTTGGCGAACTGACCTCTACCTAACGGAAGCTGAACGCCAACTCTCCGACACCTGCTCCTGCCTCCACCTGGACCATGACCCCACTACCGAACATCAAACCACCGTTTCCAAGACTGTCACTGACCTCATCTCCTCTGGAGATCTTCCCCCCGCAGCCACCAACCTCATAGTTCCCCAACCCCGCACAGCCTGCTTCTACCTCCTTCCCAAGATCCACAAACAGGACTGCCCTGGTGGACCCATCGTTCCAGCCTGTTCTTGCCCCACAGAACTTATCTCTTCCTATCTCGACTCTATCTTTTCTCCCCTTGTCCAGTCTCTTCCCACCTACATCCGCAACTCTTCGGGCGCCTTCCGCCACTTTAACAGTTTCCAGTTTCCTGGCCACAACCGCTTCCTTTTCACCATGGATGTACAATCCCTCTACACCTCCATCCGCCACCAGGATGGCCTGAGGGTGCTCCGCTTCTTCCTTGAACAGAGCCCAGACCAGTCCCCACCCACCACTATCCTCCTCCGCCTGGCTGAACTTGTTCTCACATTGAACAATTTCTCCTTTGACTCCACTCATTTCCTCCAAATCAAAGGTGTTGCTATGGGTACCCACATGGGTCATAGCTATGCCTGCCTTTTGTGGAATATGTGGAACACTCTTTGTTCCAGTCCTACTCGGGTCCCCTCCCTCACCTCTTTTTCCGATACATGGATAACTGTATCGGTGCCATTTCCTGCTCTCGCCCTGAACTGGACAATTTCATTCACTTTGCCTCCAATTTCCACCCTTCCCTCACCTTCACATGGTCCATCTCTGACTCTTCCCTTCCCTTCCTCGACTTCTCCATCTCCAACTCTGGGGATAGGTTATTGACCAACATTCACTGCAAGCCCACTGACTCCCACAGCTACCTGGACTACACTTCCTCCCACCCTGCCTCCTGTAAGGACTCTATTCCATTCTCCCAGTTTCTCCGTCTCCGCCGCATCTGCTCCGACGATGCCACCTTCCACAACAGTGCTTCCAACATGTCTTCCTTTTTCCTCAACTGAGGATTCCCCTCTACCGTGGTTGACACGGTCCTCGACCGTGTCCGTTCAATTTCCCGCACTTCTGCCCTCACCCCTGCCCCTCCCTCCCGTAACCACGATAGGGTTCCCCTTGTCCTCACCTTTCACCCCACCAGCCTCCACACTCAACGGATCATCCTCCGCCATTTCCACCATCTCCAAAGTGATCCCACTACCAAACGCATTTTCCCCTCCCCTCCCCTTTCAGCATTCCGTAGGGACCGCACCCTCCGAGACACCCTAGTCCACTCCTCTATCACCCCCAGCACCCCTTCCCCTGGCACCTTCCCGTGCAAGCGCAGGAGATGTAACACCTGCCCTTATACCTCCCCCCTTCCCACTGTCCAGGGCCCCAAACACCCCTTCCAGGTGAAACAGCGATTTACTTGTACTTCTTGCAATCTAGTATACTGTATTCGCTGCTCACGATGTGGTTTCCTCCACATTGGGGAGACCAAATGCAGATTGGGTGACCACTTTGCAGAACACCTCCGTTCAGTCCGTAAGGGTGACCCCGAGCTTCCGGTCGCCTGTCATTTTTATTCACCGCCCCATTCCCACTTGGACCTCACCGTCCTCGGCCTCTTGCATTGTTCCACGGAAGCTCACCGTAAACTCGAGGAACAGCACCTCATCTTCCGATTAGGCACTTTACAGCCTTCCGGACTCAATATCGAGTTCAACAATTTCAGATCATAACCTCGGCCCCTATTACATTTTTACTATACATTTTATCCACACCTTTGTTTTGGCCTTCCCCCCCCAACCGCCCTTTCTTTTTTTTCTCTTTCCCACATGGCAGCTGTCTCCCATTCTGCCAGCGCATTTCACACCTAATCTAGAGCCATCTTTTGTCTCCACTAGTCCTATCACCATCTCGTCTCGTTTTGAATACCTCTTAATGTCTCTTCTCTTTTGTTCTCTCCCAGCCTGGCCTCTTAATCTATTTCATTTCCTGTGCTTCTTTAGTCTTGACAAAGGGTTCACCTGAAACGTTGACTCTACTTTCTCTCCACGGATGTTGCCTGGCCTGCTGAGTTTTTCCAGCATTTTCTGTTGTTATTTTGTACACAGACCTTCTTCTTCTTAGGCAGTCCCTCGGAACCGAGGATGACTTGCTTCCACATTAAAAATGAGTTCGCAGGTGACTGATGAGTCCAATGCGGGACCTACAGTCTCTGTCACAGGTGGGGCAGATGGTGGTTGAAGGCGTGCGTGGGTGGGGTGCTTGGGTTGACGTGCGCTCCTTGCGCTTGGCTTCCGCTTGATCCCGGCGAAGAGACTCGAGGTGTTTGGCACCTTCCCGGATGCTTCTCCTCCACTTTGTGCAGTCTTGGGCCAGGGATTCCCAGGTGTTGGTGGGGATGTTGCACTTTTTCAAGGAGGCTTTGAGGGTGTCCTTGAAGTGTTTTCTCTGCCCACCTGGGGCTCTCTTGCCGTGTTGGAGCTTCGAGTAGAGCACTTGTTTTAGGAGTCTCGTATCGGGCATGCAGACGATGTGGCCCATCCATCGGAGCTGATCGAGCGTGGTCAAAGCTTTGATGCTGGGGATGTTGGCCTGAGCGAGAACACTAACATTGGTGCGCCTATCCTGCCAATGGATTGGCAGGATCTTGCGGAGGCAGCGTTGGTGGTACCTCTCCAGTGCTTTGAGGTGTCTGCTGTACATGGTCCATGTCTCTGAAGCATACAGGAGGGCAGGTATCACTACTGCTCTGTAGACCATGAGCTTGGTGCTGGGTTTGAGGTCCTGGTCTTCAAACATTCTCTTCCTCAGGCGACCGAAGGCTGCACTGGCACACTGAAGGCAGTGTTGGACTTCATTATCGATGTCTACCCTTGTTAACAGTAGGCTCCCGAGGTGTGGAAAGTAGTCCCGGTTGTCCAAGGCCTCGTCATGGATTTTGATAATCAGGGGGCAGTACTGTGTGGCGGGGGCAGATTGGTAGAGGGCCTTTGTCTTACGGATGTTTAGTGTAAGGCCCATGCTCTCATACGCTTCGGTGAAGGTGTTGACGATGGTTTGGAGTTTGGCCTCAGAGTGTGCGCAGATGCAAGCATCGACTGCATACTGTAATTTGACGACAGAGGATGGGACGACCTTGGATCTGGACTGGAGGCGACAGAGGTTGAACAGTTTCCCGTTTATTCTGTAGATTAGCTCCACTCCAGTGGGGAGCTTACTGAGGGTGAGATGGAGCATTGCAGCCAGGAAGATCGAGAAGAGTGTTGGTGCGATGACACAGCCTTGCTTGACCCCGGTCCGTACGTGAATTGGGTCTGTGGTAGATCCATTGGTCAGGATCACGGTTTGCATGTTGTCATGAAGCAGGTGGAGGATGGTGACAAACTTTTGAGGGCAGCCGAATTTGAGGAGGACACTCCATAATCCTTCACGGTTAATGGTGTCGAAGGCCTTTGTGAGGTACACAGACCAGAACTGTACTGAGACCAGAACTGTACTGAGACCAGAACTAGACACAGACCAGAACTGTACTCAGACCAGAACTAGATACAGACCAGAACTGTACTGAGACCAGAACCAAACACAGGCCAGAACTTTGGGCTACGGACCAAGAGCTGGGAAGTGGGATTAGGCTGGATAGCTCTTTGTTGGCCGGCACGGACACGATGGGCCGAAATGGCCTCCTTCCGTGCTGAAACTTTCTATGATTCTATGATTTCCACATACCAGAACTGTGCAAAATAGCAAGCCAACTCTCACAGTACAGACCCTTGCAGCAGCCACTTTATATGGGCAGTGACCGGTGAATATCGAAAGCAGTGTCCATTTGCAATATTTTGGGACCTTAATGAAAAACGTGTACAACAGGTGCACAACAAGAATATATCATTAGCTCCACTCTTTCTTATTACACGTCACTTCAGAAAAACTTAAAATAGTAGGAGCACGCTTCATTCCAGTTTTTACTGTGGGAATACTCCTTTGTGCAAACATAAAGAGGCACCAATTCCTATTGTAGAAGCTTCTCAGAATCGGTTTCCTTCCTGTTGTCCCCTTGATCTTTTTCATTCATTGTCCACATTGATTGTACTTTTTCTTTGTGTAAGTCCATACACTGTTGCTTGGTGCTTATTATGGGCTTCTTTACTTGTGTACTTCTTGTTGATTTTTGATCAGATCAGATTTTAAATCAGCCCCGATGTGATGACTGGAGACGGTAATAATCAAACAGCAAATATTGATCATTTGAGAAATTCATTTTTGTTTCGTCGCCATATTTTTAAAGAAATTCTGATTCTTTGTGCTACCGTCCTGTGTCTTTTTTTTATTACTTTAAAGAAATGCCGTGTAATTCTATCTCAAATTAACATTTGTAAACAAAATTAGGTGACCATTGACAAAGATTAAATATGTAAAAACGTTCACCAACTTCCACATTGCAAAAGCCGAGCTTCCTTTTTCTGAACACCGCAGTAGCATCGGCACATTTACTGATTTCAGCAAAATGAGTGCATCACGAGGCTTGGAATTCCCAAAGACATGCCAGGATACTAAATCTGCACTGTTGCCAACCTGCCATAAAAAGAACCATAACGGTGTCCTCAAAATGGAGATTTCAGCAATCCAGCTGAATTTAAGCTTATATAAGCATTATTAAGCATATATTGAACATCTTAGTTAGCAAGATAGGAGAAAATTAACGGGCACTTGGAGAGGTTTAAGCTAATTAAGGAGAGCTAACACGGGTTTGTAAAAGGCAGATCGTGTTTGACTAATCTAACTGAATTTTTTGATGAAGTAACAGGGAGGATTGATGAAGTCAAACCAAGAAGCCAGAGGAAAGAAAGTTTTGAGAGAGAGCGGTTACAGATATTTAGAGATTCATAGATGATGCATGCCAGACACGGCAGATGCTTAAGCATGTCACTTGGATGCATGAATTGTTTGCCTGAGAATAAGGGAAGTGAGAATTCATCTAGCTCCAGTTCAAATAAGGCTACCAAAGTGTAATATGGATCTACCCAGGAAGCAGATGGTCCAAAAGGAGGAGGAAACCACATTTATGGTCAGAGGTTCACCACTCTGACATCCCAGGAGCCTGACAGGAGATTCCCAGAAGAGGGAGAAACAACCAGCTCTACAATAGAATTTACAGCACAGAAACAGGCCCATCGGCCCTACTGGTCTGTGCCAGTGTTTGTGCTCCAAACGAAGATCCTGAGATTGGGAAATGTTGGTGTTCAGAGGGACCTGGGTGTCCTTGTACACAAATCACTGAAAGTTAACATGCAGGTACAGCAAGCAAATAGGAAAGCAAATGGTATGTTGGCCTTTATTACAAGAGGATTTGAGTATAAGAATAAAGATGTCTTACTGCAATTATATAGGGCCCTGATGAGACCACACCTGGAGTATTGTGTACAGTTTTGGTCTCCTTACCTAAGGAAGGATATACTTGTCATAGAGGGAATGCAATGAAAGTTCACCAGACTGGTTCCTATGAGTAGAGATAGAGTAGACTAGGCCTATATTCTCTAGAGTTTAGAAGAATGAAAGGTGATCTCTGAAACATACAAAATTATTACAGGGCTTGACAGGGTAGATGCAGGGAGGATGTTTTCCCTGGCTGGGGAGTCTAGAACCAGAGGTCACAGTATCAGAATAAGGGGTCAGCCATTTAGGACTGAGATGAGGAGAAATTTCTTCACTCAGAGGGTGGTGAATGTTTGGGATCCTCTACCCCAGAGGGCTGTGGATGCTCAGTTGCTGAGTATATTCAAGACAGAGATCGATACATTTTTGAATACTAAGGGAATCAAGGGATATGGGGATAGTGCAGGAAAGTGGAGTTGAGGTAGAAGATCAGCCATGATCTTATTGAACGGCAGAGCAGGCTCGAAGGGCCAAATGGCCTACTCCTGCTCCTATTCCTTATGTTCTTATGAACCTCCTCCCACCCTACTTCATCTAACCTTATCAGCATACCTGACTCAGAAGAACAAGGTTGCTCCTGGAATCATTGCTAAAGTGCAAGCATATCAGTAAGAAACTGAAATAATTAAACTTTATGGGGTTGATTTTAACTCAGCTGTCAGGCGGGCTTTGAGGCGTGTGGGGGGTTAAAATTGCAAAATCTGGGGGTCGGGACCCCCCCGCCTGGTTCCCGACCCCGAGCCATTTTAACCCAGGCGTGTATGATGGTCCCGAATCAGTCCCACCTCCAACAGGCGGGACTGGTCTTTAAGGCCCTTAATCAGCAATAATTGGCCTTTATAATGCCTTTTAACAGGCCCTTGCATTTTTAACCCTTTTCCCACGTAAAACACGCCTGGTGGGGATCACGCCTGTGAAACCTGGCGTGAGCACTATTGGCTTGCTGACTATCAGCTGCAGGTCAACCATTAAAGAGGAGATTTGATCAGTCATCGTTTGCAGGTGGCAGGACTTTGTTGTTTCAGGCCTGGGGCAACTTTTACCAGGCTTAACCACACCTGTGGAAGGTTGGAGCCTCACACACATCTCCAGTGTGAACTCCTGGGAAACCCCTCTCGCCACCCTCACTCAGCGCTTCCTCAGCGGAGGCATATGCCAGAAGCATGGGAGCCATTTTTCTCCTTCTCTTCTTGGCATTAGAGGAACAACAGCAGCACCAGCAGGAGTGACAGGCTGCTGCTCACCCACCTGAGGCAGCACAGGCCAGAAGGGGCCAGCGCCTGGAAGCCCGTCGGCGCAGGAGATACCCCCCAAACAGGGTCTACATACACAGGATCAACTACCTCAAATGACTGAGGAGCAGTGCCAAAGGCGGCTCTGACTTTCGCGACAGGTAGTGACTGACATCTGCGCAATGATACAGCAAGACCTGCTGCCCAGAGGACCAGGTGGACACTCCTTACTAGTGGCCATCAAAGTCACCACCGCACTCAACTTTTTTGCCTCAGGCTCATTCCAGGGATCATCAGCAGACATCAGCGGCATCTCCCAGTCGGCCGCACACACTTGCATCACGCAGGTCACCAATGCCCTCTTTGCCCTCGCGCACAATCACATCCATTTCATCAGGGGTCGCGCAAATGTGATGGCGCAAGCGGTTGGATTAGCCCATCTGGCAGACTTTCCAAGGGTGCAGGGCGTCATTGACTGCACACATGTGGCCCTTAGGGCACCCCATCACAATCCAGGTATTTTTGTCAACCGCAAGGGCTTCCACTCCCTTAACGTTCAGCTGGTGTGTGACCACAAGAAGGAGATTTTGCATGTTTGTGCCAAGTACCCTGGCAGTTGCCATGACTCCTTCATACTGCGCCAGTCTAGTGTGCCTCCGCTATTCAGGCCGCCAGACCAACTTCACAGATGGCTGCTTGGAGACAAGGGCTATCCCCTGAGGACATGGCTAATGACGCCGTTGAGGAGCCCATCCAACAAAGCTGAGGAGCGCTACAACTCCAGCCATATTTCCACCAGAACAATAATCGAGCAAACCATCGGCTTGCTGAAGATGCGCTTCAGCTGCCTGGATAGATCAGGTGGAGCCCTACAGTACTCAGCAGCCAGGGTCTCCAGAATCGTCATGGTTTGCTGTGCACTGCACAACATGGCACAGCGTCGTGGCTTGCAGATGCCTGAGGACCAAGTGGCTCCTCACATACCCTCCTCAGATGATGATGATGATGATGATGAGGAGGAGGAGGAGGGCGAAAACGAGCATCCTGCAGAGGCCCATCAACCAGCGGCAGCATTACGCGAGAACATTGCTGCCTGGGATGCAAGGAACGCACTCATCCTGGCCAGATTTGCTTAGCCTAGTAAATCAAACTCTTTTGCCTCGCAGCTTCTTACCTGAGCATCGACAATGGCCAAGCCCTGCGGATTCCTAGCTATGTGACCAGCATCCTGACAACTGCAAGTAATCCTAAGCCCTCAATGTGAAAGCCACATTCGCAAAATGACATGCGCCAGAACTGCAACAGTTGCCATCAGAATTTTTATGCACAAGAACCAACTGATGGCATTTTTACAACATACACATTTCACCCAAGTGGCTACCCTTGTGACTACTTGTGCTTTATTTTACACTTATGCGTGCTCCTACGTCGTGGTTCCCCTGTGGCTTCAGCAGATGTGGAGGCCCCTTGCTCACTTTCCTGCTGCTCCTGTCTCGACACCTTTGGCGGGCGTCCTCTGGGGTGGCGAGCCTGTGAGGGCTCGTCAGCAGTCTGCTGCTCCTGCGGCTGTGCAGGGGTTGAGACGTCTATCTCACTTGGGTGTGGACTCCAGCGGGGCTCTGACCGAGGGCTCTGCAGTGGCATGGAAGTGTGAGCGCTTGGAGAGGAACCCCCACTTCCTTGAGGCCTGCCACCAACCTCCCTCTCATGGGTCAGCTCCCCCTCCGTGCCTGCAAGTGGCTTGAGAGCACCTTGCTGCACATCAGGGGGGCCATGGGGACCCGTATCTGCAATGGCAGTCCTACTCAGAAGGACTTCCATGAAACATAGAAACATAGAAGATAGGAGCAGGAGTAGGCCATTCGGCCCCTCGAGCCTGCTCCACCATTCAATGAGATCATGGCTGATCATCCAAATTCAGTACCCTGTTCCTGCCTTCTCGCCATATCCCTTGATCTCCCTAGCCTTAAGAAATATATCCAACTCCTTCTTGAATATATTTAATGAATGAATTGGCCTCTACTGCCTTCTGTGGTAGAGAATTCCACAGGTTCACCACTCTCTGGGTGAAGAAATTCCTCCTAAATGGCTTACCCCTTATCCTTAGACTGTGACCCCTGGTTCTGGACTCCCCGACCATCGGGAACATCCTTCCAGCATCTAGTCTGTCCAGTCCTGTTACAATTTTATAAGTTTCAATGAGATCCCCTCTCATTCTTCTAAACTCCAGCGAGTACAAGCCCAATCGACCCAATCTTTCCTCATACGTCATTCCTGCCATCCCAGGTATCAGCCTGGTGAATCTTCGCTGCACTCCCTCCATGGCAAGAACATCCTTCCTCAGATATGGCGACCAAAACTGCACACAATACTCCAGATGTGGTCTCACCAAGACCCTGTACAACTGCAGCAAGACATCCTTGTTCCTGTACTCAAACCATCTCGCTACGAAGGCCAACATACCATTTGCCTTCTTAACCGCCTGCTGCACCTGCATGCTTACTTTCAGCGACTGGTGCACAAGGACACCCAGGTCTCGTTACACTTCCCCTTCTCCCAATCTATTGCCATTCAGATAATAATCTGCCTTCCTGTTTTTGACACCAAAGTGGATAACCTCGCATTTATCCACGTTATATTGCATCTGCCATGCTTCTGCCCAATCACCCAACCTGTCCAAATCATACTGGAGTTTCTCGGTATCCTCCTCACAGCACACACGCCCACCCAGCTTTGTGTCATCTGCAAATTTGGAGGTATTACATCTAGTTCCCTCATCCAGATCATTAATATATATTGTGAATAGCTGGGGTCCAAGGACCGATCCCTGCGGTACCCCACTAGTCACTGCCTGCCACTCGGAAAAAGAGCCGTTTATTCCAACTCTTTGCTTTCTGTCTGCCAACCAGTTCTCTATCCAAGTCAACACCTTGCCCCCAATCCCATGTGCCTTAATTTTACACGCTAACCTCTTATGCGGGACCTTATCGAAAGCCTATGAAGGTCTGGTTTCTCTGTTCAATAGATGCCCATCACTCCTCAAGAGATGTCATTCTACTCTGAACACTCACCATGTTTTCCATACCCTGGTGACTAACCTCCTCCATGGCCATAGCCCTCCTCTCCTCTACGGTAGCCAGCCTTACCACGGAGGCAGCAATCATTTCCACGTAGGTAGCCATCCTTTCCGTGTTGATGCATTCATGCGCCACTGACTCCACAAAGGCTCTGCACATGTTCGCTATAGACTCCTCCATTCGCTCCACACTCGCAGCGACCCTGGAGACAAAACCTGCCACAGACTCCTGCATCTGTGCCTGGAGTTCCATCACCTCTGATCTTATGGATGGACCCAGAGGCCGAGGATCAACATGCAACTGAGCCGAGCTGGCAGAGTCCTGCGCCCTCCGACGAGGACTCTCCACTGCTGTCCCTGTCTCCACAATCTGCTGATACTCACTTGTGAGCTGTGATACACCATGTGACAACACTACTCTATGTCCCGAAGGTCCCCCCGAGGTGTGAGTGTCTGCACTGGTGCTGGGTGCACTTATTTCTGCTGACGCTGCGCCCTCAGAGGTTGCAGATTCCTCTGAGGAGTCTGGAATCTCAGGCTCTTCCTCCTGCACAGTGGGGATGGGGGCTCTCGATGGACCTGTGAGGGAGACAAGGAAAAAGTTAGAGATGTGATGACAATGTTACATGCAAATTGCATTTTGCAGATGATCATAAGTCCATATGATGTAGCTTCAGAATCATTATCAGCGACTCATGCAATTTCAATGAGAGAGATGGAAAACTATTCTGTCACCAGCTTGCGGGGATGCACCTGTCTGTCCTTCCCCAACTTCCGCATCTGTATCAGCCCCGACAATCTCCAGGACGGCTTCCTCCCAGGGGGTGAGCTGGGCTAATGAGGGTGGCCCTCCTCCTGTCGTGGCTCGCTCTCTCCTGTTGTGAGCTCTCTTCTCCTGCAATGAGGGAGACAAGTGGTGGTTGAGTGAGAATGAAGGAGTGAGTGTAGAGATTGCATAGCATAGATACTTAGAAGGAGGCAAAGATGGAGTGAGGTTGCAAGACCAAGGGCCCTCCCTGTGTGTTGTCAGTTGTGTTCAAAGCATCAGAGTGAGAGGGAGTGTGAGGGCTGCATGGTGAATAGTTAGGTGAATGTGAGCATAGCGAGAGAGGGAATGGCTAAGGGTGCATGGATGTGAGTGTCAAGTGGGATGTGGAGGAAGAGATTGCTAAAGCTGAGTGCTGGTGAGGAAAGGCAATGGGGATCAGATTGAGGGTGATGGAAACTTCATACTTACTTTTCCAGTGCGATGAAGGGCATGGAATCTTTTCCTTCACTGCATCCAGATGGGCCGCGTGAGCCCCAAGGAGTTGACTTCCCCAGCCACCTGTAGCCACACAGCCTTGGTCTGAATGGGAGGCCTCTTCCTCCCTGAAGAAGGGAACAGGACCTCCCTGTGGGCCCTAGCCCCATCCAACAATGCCTGCAGTGATGCCTCATCAAATTTAGATGCAGCTCCTGCCCTCCTGCTGGCCATTGTTCCTGCAGGCTCCTGTGCCATCATAAGGGGAAAGCTTGGAAGCCTGCAGAGGAAGCAAGGCTTGCTGTGGACCTTAAAAGCAGCAGCAATGATGACGTCATATTCTGCGACTTTCTGACTGGAAATACTCAATTGCCAAGGGTTCCCACACGTTGGAAATCAATTGGCCAATTGAGTTAAAATTGCATCAATCTCACACACCCATTTAGATTCGTGTGGGAAACACCAAATTCAGGGAACCCGACAATTCCCCGCACCTGAGTTAAAATCGACCCCTATATATCTGAAATATACTTGCTATCTAAAGCTGTTAACATGCCAGCTATATAAGAGTGTCGATTTTAACCCTGTTTGCTTGGCAGAAACTGGGCGGGTGAGCAGTTAAAATGGCTACAGCAACTTTCCTCCTCTGATCTCAGTTGCAATTTTAACCTGCCCTTTTGAGCAGGTGTGGGCTCCTTCTTTAAATATGCAGATCAGGCTCCGATGACATCATCAGGGCCTGACTGCAATTTTAACCCTCAGCCTGTACAAGGAAGCCATTTTAGCTTCCTTGCCAGGTCAAGCTATTGGCAAGCAGGAGAGGACCAGAAAGTTAAGTCAGGTTTAATTTACTTCAGTTTCCTTGT
Organism: Somniosus microcephalus; assembly: GCF_052327205.1. Classification (NCBI taxonomy): domain Eukaryota; kingdom Metazoa; phylum Chordata; class Chondrichthyes; order Squaliformes; family Somniosidae; genus Somniosus; species Somniosus microcephalus. The sequence goes on from NC_140987.1 coordinate 272,544,147, forward strand.
GGGCCAGGAGGAATAGGAGTGCTCCTTCGAGCCCAACAAAGAAACCTTGGGCCTCCGATATCTCAGGCTTCCCTAACCCTCTCCCAACCGTGATGTCCCCAACCCCTCCCCACCGACCCTACCCCTAAGCATTTACCTGAACGCTGGGGACCGTTCCTTTGGGTCCTTGCCAGTGGCCTCCTGCTGCCCGAAATCCTGCTCCCAACCACTGGCCAGCTGCCATTCCTGCCGGGTTCAGGCGGTATTAAAATCAACTGGGCCTCACGCTGGTTAGGTAAGGAGACCAAAACTATACACAATACCCCAGTTGTTGTCTCACCAGGGCCCTATATAATTGCAATAAGATGTCTTTACTCCTATACTCAAATCCTAATAAAGGCCAACATACGATTTGCTTTCCTAATTGCTTGCTGTGCCTGCATGTTAACTTTCAGTGATTCATGTACAAGGACACCCGGGTCCCTCTGAACATCAAACATTTCCCAATCTCGCACCATTTAAAAAGTACTCTGCTTTTCTAGCCTCTTTGCATCCTCCTCATAACTTACATTCCCACCCAGCTTTGTATCATCAGCAAACTTGGATATATTAAATTTGGTCCCCTCATCCAAATCATTGATGTAGATTGTGAATAGCTGAGGCCCAAGCACTGATCCTTGCAGTACCCCACTAGTTACAGCCTGCCAACCCAAAAATGACCCGTTTATTCCTACTCTCTGTTTTCTGTCTGTTAACCAATCCTCAATCCATTCTAGTATATTACCCCCAATCCCATGAGCCCTAATTTTGTTTAATAACCTCTTGCATGGCACCTTATCAAATGCCTTCTGAAAATCAAAATACACCACATCCACTGGTTTCCTCTTATCTATTCTTGCTCGTTACAACCTCAAAAACTCTTAACAGATTCGTCAAACATGATTTCCCTTTCAGAAATCCATGTTGACTCTGCCCGATCCTATTATTATTTTCTAAGTGCCCTGTTTTCCCTACTACTGATGTCAGGCTAACTGGTCTGTATCCCATTTTCTCTCTCCCTCCTTTCTTAAATAGTGGAGTTACATTTGCTACCTTCCAATCCATGGGAACCATTCTAGAATCTATGGAATTTTGGAAAATGACAACCAATGCATCCACTATCTGTATAGCTACCTCTTTCAAAACGCTGGGATGTAGATCATCAGGTCCAGGGGATTTATCGGCTTTCAGTCCCATTAATTTCTCCAGTACTATTTTTTTTACTAATACTAATTTCTTTTAGTTCCTCATTCTCGCTAGACCCTTGGTTCTCCACTATTTCCGGGAAGTTTTTGTGTCTTCTTCCGTGAAGACAGACACAAAGGGCTGGATTTTCCAAGCCCCGAGGAGCCAGGCATGGAGGCGGGACAGCCGGTAAAATTGGAGAAAGTGGGGGCGGATGGGAAACCCGCCTCCGTGCCCTTTTGCCAGGAGGCAGGAGGATGTGCAGCTTCGGGCTCCATCTCCTGGAGGCAGGAAAGGCATTTACTCCTTCACCCGGCACCTTCCCGTGCAAGCGCAGGAGATGCAACACATGCCCTTATACCTTCCCCCTTCCCACTGTCCAGGGCCCCAAACACCCCTTCCAGGTGAAACAGCGATTTACTTGTACTTCTTGCAATTTAGTATACTGTATTCGCTGCTCACGATGTGGTCTCCTATACATTGAGACCAAACGCAGATTGGATGACCGCTTTGCGGAACACCTCCGTTCAGTCCGTAAGGGGGACCCCAAGCTTCCAGTCGCCTGTCACTTTAATTCTTCGCACCACTCCCACTCAGACCTCACCGTCCTCGGCCTCTTGCATTGTTCCACTGAAGCTCAGCGGAAGCTCGAGGAACAGCACCTCATCTTTCGATTAGGCACTTTACAGCCTTCTGGACTCAACATAGAGTTCAACAATTTCAGATCATAACCTCGGCCCCTATCATATATATATTTTTCATCCATACTTTTTTCTGTGCCTTTTTTTCTTCTCTTCCACATGGCAGCTGTCTTTCATTCTGCCAGCGCAATTTACACTTCATCTAGCGCCATCCTTTGTTTCTTAACCTGTCCCATTACCATCTCCTTTTGCCTTGAATATCTCTTAATGTCTCTTAACCTCTCCCACCTTCCATCCTATCACAGACCTTCCCTTTTGTTCTTTCATCCCCTCCCCCCTTTCCCAGCCTCTACACTTGCTTAAAAGTCTGTTCAATTTCCTGCTTTTTTCCAATTCTGACAAAAGGTCATTGACCTGAAACGTTAACTCTGTTTCTCTCTTCACAGATGCTGCCTGACCTGCTGAGTATCTCCAGCATTTTCTGTTTTTAATCCTTTTAACTGCCTGTTAACAGGTAGGTGCCATTTTACCTTCACAGGTGAAGGCTTCCCAACCTCGGAGAACCCCACCGGGTTGGAGGAGACGTGGAGGAGGTCTGTGGTGGTCGGAGGTACCTGGAAGTAAGGTGTAGAGGTGAGTGATGGGTGCAACTGTGGAGTGGTAAGTATGTAAGGTGTGTGATAAGTTTAAAAAAGTATGTACTTACCTTGTTTTCTTTCTACAGCCTTTAGCCGCGCTGGATGGGGAGAGCCGACATTCTCCTCGTCAATTTCACATAATGGCTGTTGGATCCTCTGATCCTACAGACATGTGAAATTTACAAAGTTGAAAGGTTTGATGAGTCCTCACCACAAAGTCTCATCAAACTAGAGAATGTCAGTGTTTGACAGCTGTCAAACGCTGTCATTTCTTCTTTCAAGAAGTCTTGACAGATAGCATGTCTGACGTTGACGTGAGCTGTCAGTGACTTCCTCCCTAGTTGGTCTGCTGAGCCAGCACGGCGGGCTTAACAAGCTTAATCAGGGGAAAATCCCTGTGATTGGTCAGGCAAGGATGGAGGCGGGACATTGACACGACAAGCAGCAGTCCCGCCTCCAACTTGCCTCCATTCACAAAATCCAGCCCAAAGTATTTGTTTCATTTTGCTGCCATTTCCTTATTCCCTATTATAATTTCTCCTGTTTCAGCCTGTAAAGGACCCACAGTTACTTTCGTTAATCTTTTCCTTTTTATATACCAAAGAGGCTTTTACAATCTGTTTTTATGTCTCTCACCAGTTTACTCTCCTATTCTATTTTCCCTCTCTTTATCAATTTCTTGGTCCACCTTTGCTGAATTCTAAAATCCTCCCCATCCTCAGGCTTACTACTATTTTTGGCACTATTATAAGCCTCTTCCTTTGATCTAATACTATCTTTAACTTCTCTTGTTAGCCATGGTTGGACCACTTTTCCTTTGGGGTTTTTGTGCCTCAAAGGAATGTATATTTGTTGTAAATTATGTATTCATTTTTTTAATGCTACCCATTGCTTCTCTACCGGCATACCTTTTAATGCAGCTTCCTAATCTACCCTAGCCAACTTGCCCCTCATACCTACATAATTTGCTTTGTTTAGATTTAAGACCCTAGTTTCGGATTTAACTAAATCACTTTCAAACTCAATATAAAATTCTATCATATTATGGTCACTCTTCCCTGAAGGCCCCTTTACTACAAGGTTATTAATTAACTCTTTCTCGTTGCACAACACTAGATCTAAAATAGCCTTTTCCCTAGTTGGTTCCTCAACATACTGATCTAGAAAACTATCTTGCATACATTCCATGAATTTGTCCTCCACATTATTACTGCAAATTTGGTTTGCCCAGTCATGTGTAGATTAAAGTCCTCCATGATTACTGTATTACCCTTTTTACATGCGCCTCTAATTTCTGGATTTATACTCTGCCCTACATTACAACTACTGTTTGGGGGCCTATAAACAACTCCCACCAATGTTTTCTGCCCCTTGCTGTTTCTTAGCTTCACCCAAACTGATTCTACTTCTTGATTTTCGGAGCTAAGATCCTTTCTCTCTACTGTCTTTATCCCATCCTTTATTATCAGGGCTACCCCTCCTCCTTTTCCATTTTGCCTATCCTGGAATATTTGGTTCCCAACCTTGGCCACATTGCCACCACGTCTCCGTAATGGCTATTAGATCAAACCTATTAATTTCTATCTGTGCTATTAATTCATCTATTTTGTTGCGAATGCTTTGTGCATTCAGATATAGTGCCTTTAGCTTTCCATTTTACCCTGACGTCTCCTTAGTCGCTGATGCCTTATTACCTTTGTTACTCTCTGTCCCTTCCTGACCCACTTTGCTTATTTTTACCCAAAATTTTATCTGCTCTAGAACCTTGATATTTCTCTTGCTGCTTTTAAATTTACTCTTCCCTGAATCCTGCCACCCCCCCTCCTTCATCAGTTTAAAGCCCTGTCTACTGCCCTAGTTATTTGGTTCGCCAGGACACTGGTCCCAGCCCGGTTTAAGTGGAGCCCGTCCCAACGGAACACCTCCCTCTTTCCCCAGTACTGGTGCCAGTGCCCCATGAACTGAAACCCCCTTCCTCCCACACCACTCTTTGAGCCACGCATTTAAACCTCTAATCTGTTTGACCCTATGTCAATTTCCAGAGATTATTACCTTTGAGGTTCTGCTTTTTAATTTGGATCCTAGCTCCTCAAACCCCCTCAGCAGAACCTCATTCCTAGTTCTACCTGTTGTTGATTCCTATGTGGACCATGACAACCGGATCCTCCCCCTCCCAGTCCTCCTCCAGCTGCGAGGAGATGTCTTTAACCCTGGCACTGGGCAGGCAACACAATATTCGGAACTCTCAGTCGCGGCTGCAGAACACAGTATCTATCCCCCTGACTATACTGTCCCCTACCACAACTACATTCCCTTTCACTCCCCCCACTTGAATGGCCTCCTGCACCATGGTCAGCTTGCTCATCCATCCTGTAGGCTTTTTCCACATCCACACAGGCAGCAAGAACCTCATATCTGTTGGATAAGGGCAAAGGCTGAGGCTCCTCCAGCACTGCACCTGGGGTCCCCTTACCTGCTCGAGTTGCAGTCACACCCTCCTGTCCCTGACCACTAACCAGACCTGTACCACTACCTAACCTAAGTGGTGTGACTGCCTCCTGGATCAAAGTGTCCAGGTAACTCTCCCCATCCCTGATGCCCCGCAATGTCTGCACCTCAGACTCCAGCTCAAAAACTCTGAGCTGAAGTTCCTCAAGATGCAGGCACTTACTGCAAACGTGGTTGTCCGGGATCACAGTGCTCTCCACAAACTCCCACATGCTGCAGTTGCGACACACCACCTGCACTGCCATCCATTTATGACCTTGTTTTATTTAATTAAATTTAATTAAATTGGTAATTAGGTAACTTAGCTTAGTGTAGTTTCTTGACTACTTACTTGATCTAGATTAAGTTATGGGTTCTGAAATTAAATATCTACCTGTAACACAAAGCACGACAAGTAGTGTAGGCAAAAAGCAGCAACTCCTTCCCCCTCTTCTCCGAATTCCCAAATAAAACACACTGTTTAAGTACACTCCGTTTTAATCCGGATCTGTGCAGACCGCACATTGATTGAATGGAAGGCTTTGTGTTTGATGTAGGCCATCGAATAGGAGTGTAAATACGCTTCCTCCATCTGAGCTCAATTCGTGCCACACAAGACTTTTGGGAAACCGGCATTGGCACTGATTTGTTGCTGTCTCTCCGGCTGCTTATCTGCACCTTGATGCAACATTGAATTAATTGCCTGTTGATGGAATTGGATAAGGTCTTTTAAAAAATTCCAGCTAAATCATTCCCAGGACATTGAAATAAGCAAAGAAGTCCGAGTCACTGCGACCTTCACAGTCATACTAGTCACAGTGGAGGACTCCCTAAGTCAAAGCCTAACATTTCTTTTTAACTGTTGTGCCCATTTACTTTCATCCCCTCCCTTCCTCTTCTTAAGGCATTCATTCCTTGTTGGGTGTCAGATATCATCTTGATATCTCAAATAATTATCAGATTCGCACTCTGGTGTCGGTGGTTGATTTTCTTTATTTCAGATATTCATTACAATAAGCAAGCAGACAATATATATGTCTATGTGTCTACAAGCAAACAGCTCATTGGGATAACCTGGCCCTCTAGTTCATACCACTACAACAACAACTACTTGCATTTATATAGTGCCTTTAGCATAGTAAAATGTCCCAAGGTGCTTCACAGGAGTGATTATCAAACAAAATTTGACACTGAGTCACATAAGGAGATATTAGGTCAGATGACCAAAAGCTTGGTCAAAGAGGTAGGTTTTGAGGAGCGTCTTCAAGGAGGAGAGAGAGGAAGAGAGGCGGAGATAACAACAGAAAATGCTGGAAATACTCAGTAGGCCAGGGCAGCATCCATGGAGAGAGAAACAGAGTTAACGTTTCAGGTCGATGACCCTTTGTTAGAACTGGAAAAAGTTAGAGATGTAACAGGTTTTTAAGCAAGTGCAGGGGCAGGGAAAGCAGGGAGGGGAGGAAAGAACGAAAGGGAAGGTCTGTGATAGGATGGAATGCAGGTGAGATTAAATGACAAAAGGGATGATGGTGCGAGGCAAAAGGAGATGGTAATGGGACAAGTTAAGAAACAAAAGATGATTCTAGATGAGGTGTAAATGACAACGGCAGAGTCATCAACAGATGCCATGTGAGAAAAGAAAATAGGGGCCAAGATTATGGTCTGAAATTGTTGAACTCGATGTTGAGTCCAGAAGGCTGTAAAGTGCCTAATCGAAAGATGAGGTGCTGTTCCTCGAGCTTATGTTGAGCTTCGTTGGAACAGTGTAAGAGGCCGAGAACAGAGAGGTCAGAGTGGGAGTGGAGTGGAGAATTAAAGTGACAGGCGACCAGAAGCTCGGGGTCCCCCATACGGACTGAACGGAGGTGTTCCGCAAAGCGGTCACCCAATCTGCGTTTGGTCTCCTCAATGTCGAGAAGGCCGCATTGCGAGCAGCGAATACAGTATACTAGATTGCAAGAAGTACAAGTAAATCGTTGTTTCACCTGGAAGGGGTGTTTGGGGCCCTGGACAGTGGGAAGGTAAAAGGGCAGGTGTTGCATCTCCTGCGCCTACACGGGAAGGTGCCGTGGGAAGGGGAAGGGGTGATAAAGGATTGGACCAGAGTGTCACGGAAGGAGCGATCCATTCAGAATGCTGAAAGGGGAAGATGTGTTTGGTGGTGGGATCATGCTGGAGATGGCGGACGATGATCCATTGAATGTGGAGGCTGGTGGGGTGAAAGGTGAGGACAAGGGGAACCCTGTGGTGGTTCCAGGAGGGAGGGGACGGGGTGAGAGCAGAAGTGCAGGAAATAGAACGGACATGGTCAAGGGCCGTGTCAACCACAGTAGAGGGGAATCCTCGGTTGAGGAAAAAGGAAGACATATCGGAAGCACTAGTATGAAAGGTGGCATCGTCAGAGCAGATGCGGCGGAGACGGAGAAACTGGGAGAATGGAAGAATCCTTACAGGAAGCGGGGTGGGAGGAAATGTAGTCCAGGTAGCTGTGGGAGTCAGTTGGTTTATAGTGGATGTTTGTCGATAGCCTATCCCCAGAAATGGAGACAGAGAATTCGAGGAAGGGAATGGAAGAGGATGGACCATTTGAAGGTGAGGGAAGAGTGGAAATTGGAAGCGAAGTGAATGAAATTTTCTAGTTCAGGGCGAGAGCAGGAAACGGCACCGATAGTCATCAATGTACCGGAAAAAGAGGTGAGGGAGGGGACTTGAGTAAAACTGGAACAAAAAATATTCCATGTATCCCACAAAAATGCAGGCATAGCTAGGGCCCATGCAACACCTTTAACGTGGAGGAAGTGAGTGGAGTCAAAGGAGAAGTTGTTCAATGTGAGAACAAGTTCAGCCAGGCGGAGGAGGGTGGTGGTGGATGGGGACTGGGCCTCTGTGGCTGCAGTGTGTACCATCTACAAGATGCACTGCAGCAACTCGCCAAGTCTTCTTCGACAGCACCTCCCAAACGGCCAACCTCTTCCACCTAGAAGGACAAGGGCAGCAGGCGCATGGGAACACCACCACCTCCAAGTTCCCCTCCAAGTCACATAGCATCCTGACTTGGAAGTATATCGCCGTTCCTTCATCGTCGCTGGGTCAAAATCTTGGAACTCCCTCCCTAACAGCACTGTGGGAGTACCCTCACCACACGGACTACAGTGGTTCAAGAAGGCGGTTCATCACCACCTTCTCAAGGGCAATTAGGGATGGGCAATAACTGCTGGCCTTGCCAACGATGTCCATATCCCATGAACGAATAAAAAAAAAAGGATAGGGTGGGAAAGTGGAACTGAGGTCGAAGATCAGCCAAGGTCTTACTGAATGGCAGACCAGGCTCGAGGGGCTGTATGGTCTACTCCTGCTCCTATTAATGTTCGTATGAAACATCAAATTAAATATTATTCCCCCCCACCCCCATCAACTCCAGTCCCTGTGGTGCCCAGCGCTCGCCGAAAGCTGTTTCTAGATTTTGACTATTCGTTACCAGGGTCCTGCCTGGTGAACCTTTGTGGGAAATAGTTCAGGGAGAGGATTCCCCAACCTGCTACAAAACAAAAGTGAAATGCTGCGGATGCTGGAAATCTGGAATTAAAACAGAAAATGCTGGAAACGCTCAGCAGGTCAGGCAGCAACTGTGGAAAGAAAAAGAGTTAACGTTTCAGGTCAATGACTTTTCGTCAGAACTGGAAAAAGTTAGAGATGTAACAGATTTTAAGCAAGTGCAGGGACAGGGAAAGGGGGGAGGGTAGGGAGGAAAGAACAAAATGGAAGGTCTGTGATAGGGTGGAAGGCAGGGGTGATTACATTACAAAAGGTATGATTGTGGCGGAGCCACCAAGAGACACTGGGCAATTAGTAATCATCCCTTTAACTACCGTGTAGTGCAGCTGTGGACTGCACCTTTAAACTGTATGTAGTTTCTTGTATTTCCGCGTGATGACGTCATGACGCCGATCACGCGACCCCCAGTTGGCGCGGAGAACGTGATGACGTCATGACGTCAGCTTCCAGTACTTAGTAGCAGTCTTAGAGAGGCTGTGAGGCTGCACAGACCTGTTACATCTGCTCCTGTAGTTTTACCAGTTAAGTTGTTTGTTTATTAAACTTTGTTATTTTGTTTCACAGCATCGAACTTCATTATTCGGATAGGAACTTCCGTTCTTACATTGGTGACCCCGATCTCGTCGGACAACTTTCGTCGAGATACTTATAATGAACACGAACGCCGTTGCCCTTAAATTGCCGCAGTTCTGGGAACAGCAACCAGCAGCATGGTTTTTCCAGGCAGAAGCCCAGTTTGCACTCCGGGACATTACAGCGGATTCGACCCGTTATTATTACGTGGTTTCCGCTCTCGACATCGCCACAGCATCGCAGGCCGTCAGCCTCCTTGGCAATCCACCGGCAGAGGGCAAGTATGAAGCTCTAAAAACTCGTTTACTACAGGTGTTTGGTTTAAATAAGTCGGAGCGTGCACGCAGGCTTATTGCTATGCCCGGCCTCGGGGACTCAAAACCATCGGAATTGATGAGCCAAATGCTCACGCTTTTGGGTTCGGAGCCCCAATGTTTTTTGTTTCGAGAACTCTTCCTCTGCCAGCTACCTGAGCCAGTTCAGGCAGCCTTGGCCAGTTCTACGATTACAGACTGTGCCGAGCTTGCTGCAGAGGCAGACAAGATTTTTACGGTCACACAGCAGAGTTGTGCAGCCACGAGGCGCCTTTCCCCTATGCGAGCAAAGTCCAGCCCTCCTCCAGCAGGCTGGTGTGTGTACCACGCCCGTTTTGGTGCCAAGGCTCGACGCTGCCGTCCTCCCTGCAGTTTCGCTGAAAAAAAATCTCCAGCAGGCCCGCAAACTTCGATGAGGATGACAGGGTCTGACAAACACACCCAGTTCACCATGGCAGTCAGTTCAGCGGGAAAACTCCTCTACATTACGGATTCCATGACAGGGCGACGATTCTTGTGTGACACTGGTTCTCAGTGCAGTATTTTGCCAGTTTCAAAGCTAGATCTAAAATCCGGCGGTCACGACCCTTCCCTCGAGGCAGCCAATGGTGCGGCCATTCGCACGTTCAGTAAACGGACAGTTAATTTAACTCTCGTAGGTCAACGTTTTGTGTGGGAGTTTATAACGGCTAAAGTATCACAGGCCATCCTGGGGGCTGATTTTTTCTGTGCCTATGGTTTTCTGGTCGACGTCCAACATTGTCGACTCATTAATGCGTCTACTTTCCACGCGGTGCCTCGTCACCGCAGCACCGCTGTCTCCTGGTCAGTTGCCTGTGTGGTTCCATCGCAGGAAGGGTTTAGGCGCCTACTCAGCGAGTTCCCAGAGCTCACCAGGCCTACATTTTCGGCAGCAGTCGCGAGGCATGGTGTGGCGCATCACATCACCACAACGGGATCGCCTGTTTACGCTCGGGCACGAAGATTGGAACCCGGAAAGCTTGCAGCCGCAAAGGCAGAGTTTCAGACCATGGAGCGCCTTGGGATTGTCCGACGCTCCAATAGCCCTTGGTCCTCCCCACTACACATTGTACCTAAACCAGGTGGCGGATGGAGGCCTTGCGGGGATTACAGACGCCTTAACGAAGCCACTATGCCGGATAGGTATCCAATACCGCATATACAAGATTTTTCAGCTCATTTGGCTGGCAACTCAATATTTTCCAAAGTAGATCTCGTCCGTGGATATCACCAAGTTCCTGTGCACCCTCAAGACGTCCCCAAAACGGCGGTCATCACACCATTTGGCCTTTTTGAGTTCCTCCGCATGCTGTTTGGATTGAAAAATGCGGCTCAGACCTTTCAGCGACTCATGGACTCTGTGTTACGGGACCTTCCCTTCATTTTCATTTACTTGGATGACATTCTCATCGCTAGTAAGGATAAGAAGGAGCACGTGGCTCATTTACGTACACTCTTTGCCCGTCTCAGCCAACATGGCCTCATCATAAACCTAGCCAAATGCCAGTTTGGGTTAACCAGCATTGACTTTCTGGGGCATAGGATCACCTCAGAAGGTGCTGTCCCACTGGCCACCAAGGTAGAGGCAGTTACGGCATTCCCGCGGCCTCGCACACTTAAATCTCTTCAGGAGTTCCTGGGGATGGTAAATTTTTATCATCGTTTTGTCCCCAAGGCAGCCCAATTGATGCAGCCGCTGTACGAAGCACTCAAAGGGAAGTCGGGTAAAGATGTTATCACTTGGACACTGCAGATGGACCAGACGTTCCTTGACACCAAGGCGGCGTTGGCAGGCGAAACTATGCTTGCACACCCACTCCCGGGCGCGACCATCGCCCTTACTACCGATGCCTCTGATTACGCCATCGGGGCGGTTCAGGAACAATGGGTTGACGGGACTTGACAGCCATTGGCCTTTTTTGGCCGCCAACTGCGCAAGAACGAGCGAAAATATAGCACTTTTGACAGGGAGTTGCTGGCCCTGTTTTTGGCCATCCGGCATTTCCGTTTTCTCCTAGAAGGGCGCCCGTTCACTGTATTCGTGGACCATAAGCCGCTCACTTTCGCAATGGCCAAAACGGCGGAGCCGTGGTCAGCCCGGCAACAGCGCCACCTTACATTTATATCCGAATTTACGACGGATTTACGACATGTGTCCGTCAAAGATAATCTCGTGGCTGATTGCCTTTCACGTGCCCCAGTCCAGGCAGTTCACCTGGGAATCGATTTTGTCGGGTTGGCGGAAGAACAACTGGCAGATCCCGAAGTTCAGGCATATTGGACCACGCCTTCTAGCTTGCAGGTAGCCGATGTTATGTTCCAATCAGCAGGAACCACGCTCTTGTGCGACACATCCATGGGAGTGCCCCGGCCCATTGTGCCGGTCGAATGGCGTAAGAAGATTTTTCAGGCTATACATGGCTTATCACACCCGGGGATGCGAGCTTCACAACGGCTCATGTCCCGCAAATTTGTTTGGAAGGGAATGCATTCGGACGTTCGGGACTGGACAAACAATTGCGTGGACTGTCAAAAATCTAAGGTCCATCGTCATGTTAAGGCTCCAGTGGCCATCTTCCCGGTGCCGGAACGATCACGTACATGTGGACCTAGTGGGTCCCCTCCCCGCTTCGCGGGGTTTCATGCATCTCCTGACAATAGTGGACCGCACTACCAGGTGGCCGGAGGCGATTCCCTTGGTCGCTACCACTGCAGCGGACGTATCCAGGGCGTTTATTTCGTCGTGGGTGGCCCGGTTTGGGGTGCCATCTGACATCTCCTCTGACCGAGGTCCACAATTCACGTCAGAGTTGTGGAACGCAGTTGCACAGGGCTTGGGTACCAAGCTGCACCGTACCACCGCTTACCATCCGCAAGCGAACGGTCTATGCGAGAGGTTTCATCGGTCTCTAAAGGCGTCCCTCCGTGCCAGCTTGCATGGTCCCAACTGGGTGGACAGACTCCCCTGGGTGATGCTAGGCCTCCGTACAGCCCCCAAGGATGACCTCCAGGCTTCATCGGCTGAGTTAGTCTATGGTCAAGCACTTCGAGTACCAGGGGACTTCCTCCCTCCACATACAGAACCGTGGTCGCCTGCTCAGCAGCTCCTTCAGCATCACGAGGTGGCAAAGAATTTCCTGCCTATTCCAACCTCGCATCACAACCTACAGAGGCCTCATGTTCCGGCAGAACTTATGAGTTCCGATTACGTTTTTATTCGGCAGGATGCTCATAGAGATACACTCAGACCACCTTATGCTGGACCGTTTCGTGTCATCTCAGCGGGAGAGAAATTTTTCATGGTCGAAGTGGGAGGTAAGTCCGATACCATCTCTATCGACTGACTTAAACCAGCCCATCTAGATCGGAGTGAACCAGTTGTTGCTGCCCAGCCACCTCGCCGTGGACAACCACCGCTGGCTGCTAGGCCAGTTATGCAACAGCCCACCATTGAACTGCCTGCTTCTGCCTCATCCTTGCCTACACCTTCTGCTACTGTTTCCTCCACCCCAGATGCACCGCTTCAGACACAGCCAAGCACCGGCTCGTCTCCCAACGTTCCACTGCCTGAAGTTCGTAGTCGTTCGGGCAGAATCATTAAACCTCCTGTTCGTTTGACGCTGTCTGTTGAAGAGAATTCTGGGGGGGCGCCTGTGGCGGAGCCACCAAGAGACACTGGGCAATTAGTAATCATCCCTTTAACTACCGTGTAGTGCAGCTGTGGACTGCACCTTTAAACTGTATGTAGTTTCTTGTATTTCCGCGTGATGACGTCATGACGCCGATCACGTGACCCCCAGTTGGCGCGGAGAACGTGATGACGTCAGCTTCCAGTACTTAGTAGCAGTCTTAGAGAGGCTGTGAGGCTGCACAGACCTGTTTACATCTGCTCCTGTAGTTTTACCAGTTAAGTTGTTTGTTTATTAAACTTTGTTATTTTGTTTCACTGCGTCAAACTTCATTATTCGGATAGGAACTTCTGTTCCTACATGATTGTACAAACAGATTTCCACCCCACCAGCCTCCACATTCGACAGATCATTCTCCGCCATTTCCGCCACCTCCAGCGTGATCCCACCACCAAACACATCTTCCTCTTCCCTCCCCTTTCAGCATTACGAAGGGACCGCTCCCTCCGCGACACCCTGGTCCACTCCTCAATCACCCTCAACACACCTTCGCCTTCCCCTTTGCCCGGCACCTTCCCGTGCAAGCGCAGGAGATGCAATACCTGCCCTTTTACCGCCTCCCTTCCCACTGTCTAGGGCCCCAAAAACTCCTTCCAGGTGAAACAGCGATTTATTTGTAGAATCATTGAATGGTTTCAGCACAGATGAAGGCTATTTGGTCCGTCGAGCCTGTGCCGGCTCCCTGCAAAAGCACTTCAGCAAGTCCCACTCCCCCGCCCTTTCCCCATAGCCCTGCAATTTTTTTCCCTTCAGGTACTTAGCCAATTCCCTTTTGAAAGCCATGATTGAATATGCCTCCACCACCCTTTAAGGCAGTGACTTCCAGATCCTAACCACTCGCTGCATAAAAATGTTTTTCCTCATGTTGCCTTTGGATCTTCTGCCAATCACCTTAAATCTGTGTCCTCTGGTTCTCGACCCTTCCGCCAATGGGAACAGATTCTCTCTATCTACTCTGTCTAGACCCCTCATGATTTTGTACTGGTCAATCACCCCCCAACCTGCTGCTGGTCTCAGTAACTATCTGCAGTCTCTCTCTCGCTCTGTGATCACACTGCCTGACCTGGGGGAGGCGCTCACAGCTCCCGCAGCATCCACTGCCACCTCTGCTCATCAGCGTCTGGATTAAAACGATCCGTCTGGGGGGGGGGAGAATGGGGATCTGAGGCTGTCAGGGAGGGTCACACCGGGGAGAGGGAGAAGGTTTGAGGGTGTCACGGGGGGTGGAGGAACGGTTTGAGGGTGTCACGGGGGGTGGAGGAACGGTTTGAGGGTGTCACGGGGGGTGGAGGAACGGTTTGAGGGTGTCACGGGGGTGGAGGAACGGTTTGAGGGTGACACCGGGGGGAGCGGTTTGAGGGTGACACACGGTCTTTCCCCGGGCTGGGTGGATGCCGCCAGACGCTGTTACTAGTCGTGGAGGCGGTGGCTCAGCCGATGGTCAGCGGGGATGGGTTGCTGCGGCGGTGAAGAGGTGAGTGAGGCTCTGTCCGAGCTCCAGGGTTCTGTCTTTGTCTCTGTCTCTGTGTTTGGTTTTGTGATTGAATAAGTTTGCTTTTTTTGTCTATGTTTGTTTGTTTTTGTGGTTGAATTATTTTGTGTGTGTGTGATTGGCTTTTCCAACCTGACTGAAGGCTCTCTTTAAAATAACAACAGAGAATGCTAGAAAAACTCAGCAGGTCAGGCAACATCCGTGGAGAGAAATCTCTTTAAAATCCTCAGTGCACTGTGCTGCATTTATTTCTTTAAAAAAAAGATTCATACTGTACAAAAAGAGAATCTTTTTCATAAAATGCTTTATTTTGTATTTGTCAGACACTTGCTTCCAGCAATAAACTACATTTAGTCCTTTTATTAAAAAAAAAAATATTCATAATGTACAAAAGAGAATTTTTTAAGAAATAAAATGTTTTATGCTGCACTTGCTTCCATTGAGGATTTTTTTTCTTGGACCTCTAATTGCAGAGGGGTTAAAATGGTCTCAGTTTACATTATAATTAATTGAAGTGATTTTTAACTCTCACTTGTGGCTTTTTCTTGCAATTTAACATCTGTTGGAGATTTTCATTTGTGGGTGGCTCGTTGGTAATGCAAGTGCTATCTTTGGACAAATTCTAATTAAATCCATCAAAATTATAACCTGTACAAACTGGAGGAAAATCCTTCAATAATTTTTAGGCAACAACAACTTGTATTTATATAGCATCTTTAATGTAGTAAAATGTCCCAAGGCAATTCACAGAAGTGTTATAAAACAAAATTTGACACCGAGCCACATGAGATATTAGGGCAGCTTTGTCAAAGAGGTAGGTTTTATGGAGCGTCTTAAAGAACAAAAGAGAGGTTTAGGGAGGTATTCCAGAGCTTAGGGCTTGGGCAACAGAAGGCATGGCTGCTAATGGTTGAGCGATTGAAATCAGGAATGCTCAAGAGGCCAGAATTGGAGGAGCACAGATATCTCTGAGGGGTTGTGGGGCTGAAGGAGATTAAGATAGGGAGGGGCGAGGCCATGGAAGGATTTGAAAACAAGGATATAAGTAATCCCCTATATGCTTTCTGGTTAATCCAAAGAATTGATTTTAGCCTTTCAGAAATGGAAAACGTCTCAGAACAAAATAATAAATATTTGCCAGCCGTAAGTGGGCGAACCATCTGGTTAGAAGTAATTTGAATAGCGTGCTTCATTGAAACAAAGGAGTATTTCATTGTGTGTTTGCGAGCTATGGGTGAATAAAGGTCATTGTATTGGAGAGGCGCTATTGGATAGAATGAGAGCAAAGTTAATTTGTGTCAACCATGTTTTTACACTTGAGTTTTGTGTTTGAAGAAATTTAGCAGTACTAATAATATTTATGGGTGCAGTCAATGGTTATGCAGGACCAGTAATTATTGACCTGTGAGAGAGTAGTTTATTATAAAAAAGCACCAGTATTAGTGCTTTCAGTTATCTTTTATTTCAGACTTTTTTTTAAGAAGTGCATCCTTCATATTTGAGGAAGGAGAATAGTGGAAAGGCTACGGATTGGAATGCTGTGATTCGTTCAGTTGCAGTTTAATCAGTGTGGTGAGTTTTGATGCAACTTGCAGAATCATTTGAAGTTTGAATATGTAGGTAAACTTATTGGATATGTTTTATGAAGAGTGTCCTTTTAAAACAGTACTTGATCAAGTAAGGTTTGCCACTTGCAAAGCAGGTTTTGAGTGCAGCTTTATTTTATTGAAGTTATTTGAACTGTTTGTCCTGGGAGTGGAAATGTTATGCTCTTGATATACTTACCAACAGTGATGAACAGGAAAAGACCCTCTGGTCCATCCAGCCTGTCCCATCACAATTACGATACCACCCCGCAGCTTGAGTGTGGAGGCCATAGACGTGACTCCAGGATGGTATGTTGTCTCCCTGGTGCCAGGGTCAACATAAGAACATAAGAAATAGGAGCAGGAGTAGGCCAATCGGCCCCTCGAGCCTGCTCCACCATTCAATAAGATCATGGCTGATCTGATCCTAACCTCAAATCTTCTATCACTCTGCATCCACCCGAACCCATGTGATCTCCCGGGAGAGGCGAAAAACCAGATAAAGATCCAATGGCCAATTTGGGAGAAAAAAATCTGGGAAATTCCTCTCCGACCCATCTAGGCGATCGAAATTCTTCCAGGAGATCACTCTGTCCCTATATTTTCTACAGTACTTACCTTCTGTAAAGGCGATCTCCACCCCAGCCAGGAACAGGAATAAAACCATCTCCTGAAATCTAACACAGAATTAGAACACAGTAGGAGCAGAACCAGGCTACACGGCCCCTGGGCCTGCTCCACTACCCACAGGGCCATGACCATTCTGAACCTAGACTCATGTCCAATTTCCTGCCCGCTCCCTGTAACCCTTAATTCCCTTTACTTCTAGGAAACTATCTATTTCTGTTTTAAATTTATTTAATGATGTAGCTTCCACAGCTTTCTGGGGCAGCAAATTCCACAAACCATCAAGGATGTCACTGAGCGGCTGCAGGACACTCTGAGGGGGGAGCGTGAACAGTCAGAGGTCGTGGTCCATATCGGTACCAACGACATAGGGAGAAAGAAGGATGAGGTCCTGCAGGCAGAGTTTAGGGAGCTAGGAGAGAGAAAAAGCAGGACATCAAAGGTAGTAATCTCCGGATTACTCCCGGTGCCACGTGCTAATGATTACAGGAATAGGAGGATAGAACAGATGAATGCATGGCTGGAGAGATGGTGCAGGAGGGAGGGATTTAGATTCCTGAGGCATTGGGGCCATTTCTGGGGAAGGTGGGACCTGTGCTAGCCGGATGGGTGACACCTCAACAGAGCCAGGACCAATATTCTCACGGGAAGGTTTGTTAGTGCTGTTGGGGAGGGTTTAAACTAGCTTGGCAGGGGGATGGGCACCAGCATATGGGAGTAGAAAAGAGGAATAAGGTGCATAACAGAGTGAGTGTGTTGGATAGTACCAGAGGCGGAAGTAGTACCATCTTAGATAGGAGCAGAGTAAGAAAGACTACGAAAAATTTAAAAATGGGTTTAGAATGCATGTACGTAAACGCACAAAGTGTGGTGAATAAGGTTGCTGAGCTACAAGCACATTTAGCCATGTGGCAATAACAGAAACGTGGCTTAAAAACGGTGAGGACTGGACACTTAATATTCAAGGGTACAAGGTGTTCAGAAAAGATAGGGAAGGAAAAAAGGGAGGTGGGGTGGCAGTGCTGATTAAGGAAGACATTGTAGTGTTGGAAAGGGAGGATGTTCTTGAGGGGACTAGGACAGAATCCATATGGTTAGTGTTGAGGAGCAAAAAGGGAATGATCACACAATTGGGAATATTCTATAGGCCTCCAAATAGTGAGAGGGAGGTAGAGGAGCAAATCAGCAGGGAAATCGCCGAGATATGCAAGAGCTATAGAGTGGTGATATTGGGGGACTTTAATTACCCAAATATCGATTGGGATAATGCTAGGGTAAAGGGAAAGGAGGGGGAGGAATTTCTGAAATGTGTTCAGGAGAATTTCTTTGACCAGTGTGTTCTTGGGCCAACTAGGAAGGAGGCATTCCTGGGTAATGAGGTAGGCCAGGTTGACCAAGTATCTGGGAGAGCACTTGGGTATGAGTGATCATCGTATCATAAGATTTAGATTAGCAATGGAGAGGAGCAAGGAACAATCTTGAGTGGAACTTCCAAATTGGAATAGGGCTAACTTCAATGGGATGTGAAAGGGTAAAATGGAACCAAAGACTGACAGGAAAACCTGTAATGGAACAATGGGTGATCGTTAAAGAGGAGATGTTCCAAGTACAGGCTAGGTACATTCCAACAAGAGGGAAGGTTAAGGGAACCAAAGCAAGGGCTCCTTGGATGACGGAGATAGAGAAGATGATGAAACAAAAAAACAGTGTGAATGGTGCATGCCAGGTGAATTCTTCAAGGGAGAACCTGACCAAATGCAATAAGTTGAGAGGGAAAGTGAAGATGAAAATAAGATTGGCAAAGAGAGAATATGAGAGTAGAATAGCGGTTAACATAAAAGTGAACCCAAAAATCTTCTACTGGCATGCAAACAGTAAGCGGGTAGTAAGAGGCGGGGTGGGGCCTATTGGGGACAAAGAAGGTGATATATGCTTAGAGGCGCAGGACAAGGCTGGAATACTCAAATGAGTACTTTGTATCAGTGTTTACTAAGGAGGTGGATGCTGACAAACTATCGGTCGAAGTGGAAAAGTTGGAAGCAATGGAAGGGGTGAAAATTGATAGACCGGATGTACTAGAAAGTGTAAGGGGTTTTCTCCGATACTGGTCTCCCGTTACACACACTTCTTGGATGTCAGGATTTATAAGAACAAAATACGCACAACACTGGGTTTTGGCTCAACCTTTTGATTTGTTCGTTTATTGAACACACACACACACACACACACACACACACAGACACACACACGATTTATATTACACTACACTAACAACCCCAAAATTCAAACCCCTACACAAGGGTCATTTGCATCGACACAATATGACACAGTTAAACCGGTGTACGATTTGACTGTTACACATAAAGTTACCCAGACTCGATCACAAAAGCTCCCTCTGTATGTTTCAGTCAAATCATAATCACCACTCCCGATCGGCTGTCACCTGGAGTTGATTGTAGGCCAGAATCTTTCTGCTTGCTGTTCTTGCATTAGCTCCCCACGCCGACCCTCTTCAAAGTGCCTCTTACTTTAAACCAAAAACCAACTTGCAGTATCTCGAAACACATTTCCTGGCCCCCTCCTGTGCACACAATGGCCGTATCAAAATGTGTCAATGTCTCCAGCAGAGAACTCTTGATGGCGTATTGTCCATTGATTACTTGGGCACTGACTGTATTGAGGACTCGATGGGCTGAATGGCTTCCTTCTGTGCCATCATGACTCTATGACCATGTGTGTCGCAAGATACACACTCTCCACTCTATGCGAAACTATGAACTGGGAGAGGTGAAAAAACCCAAATCAGTTTTGGGGGAAAAGATCTGGGAAATTCCTCTCCGACCCCCTGGCGATCAAAACTAGTCCAGGAGACCACTCTTTACTTATTCGTTTACGTGATTCATAAGAAAAGATTGCATGGTCCATTTGAAGGGAAGTGAACACTCCTCATACCATTGAACAACCCCCATGTGTTTGCACTTGCTGCCCATTGCACAGATTTATCAATCTTTGAGAAAGTTCTTCCTGATGCGCACCCAACTTTAAATTTAAAGAGCGAGGCAGTACACAAATCAAAAGTGAGGAAAGCCACTAAGAAAACTATTAACGAGGAGAGAGGGAGCAGCTGAAAGCTCTGCAGCTTTATCTCAATTTGTTTTGATAGCAATTCCAAACTGGCAAGTAGTAGAGGACGTGACCAATCACATTGCTCCATGTCTTGCAATCTTTAATTTTCACTAACTAGAAAATCAACATTTATAACCTAATAAGCCCATTAAAAAAATTCCGATCCGAATGTTTCTTTTTATTCATACTGTACTGTATTGTAAATCCATGGAAAATGGCTTTCCCTGAAGGGCCTACTCCTGGGTGGGGAGACTGAAGCATGATTTAGAGTACTTTGTTGGATCTTGAATTTTTCATGAGGTTTTGTGGTCTGGTTGGGTTGCTGTAGTGCATGTGCAATATTTTATATTTCGCAGCAGCTTCCTTATATTTTCTCCCTAGTGGCTGCTCTCCTGTGCCCCTTTCAAAATGGCTTCCATTTGTTTTCCCCTTTTGAAATTGCAGCCTCTTTCTCCACCCTGGTGACTTGCCCTTTCTCCCCTGAGTGCTGCCAAACTAATCTCCCCCAGCAGTGCTGCTAAACTATTGGACTTGACCAACCCTCCACCAGTTTTACTAAATGCTAGGGCCCACCTTCAACAAATTCTCCCAGTATCTGCTAAATCACAATGATATGCTGATAGGGTTAGATGGAAGAGGGTGGGAGGAGGCTCGAGTAGAGCATAAACACCGGCATAGACCAGTTGGGCCGAATGGTCTGTTTCTGGGTTGTACATTATGTAACTCCCTCATGCATCCACCAAATGTTCCCAGACCATGCCCGAGTGTTCAAATTTAAGCACTACTGAGTTCACCCAGACCCCACACCTCCAGCCTCCTGCACCCTAGCTGTCGAATGTCCCAGGATGCTCCTTCCCGCTCCCCTTTCAGGTGCCCAAAGCCCAGCCCCCCAGAGTGCTCTCAGATCCCATTCCCCGAGTACTTCCAAGACTGTAAACCCTGCCCTTTCCCCAAGTCCTTATCTGCATACTGCCTACCACAGTTCACTCTAGATCCACCACCCCTTGTTGCCTGCTGGGCCCTTCCACTCTGTGCTCTCCTGGCCTGAGTCTCCAGCACACTCTTCACTTTGTTTCCCTTTCCATCACTTCCTGGGCAACCATTCCATGCTTGATCGTAGTACCTGCCCACAACTTGCTATATGTTTTCCACTGTCTTGCTGTGTTTCTTTAAAAGAGTACAAATTGAGTACATCTCATTAATAAAGGAGTATAAATGAGAGCCATAAAGGCTGTGTTGAGACAGAACAGGGAGGAATTAGTGATGGGGAGACTTGCACAGTGAGATAAATAGTGAGAAAAATATTCAGACAAATACAGCACAATGAGCGAAGTAACCGAGCTATAGAAAGAAAAGTGGAAGACATAAAGAATGAGAGACACACATTTGCAGGAAGAAGTGTTTATTTTTTCTGCAGGAACAATGGCATACGAGATCAACTGCTATATAATAATCAAGGCAACTGATTTGGTTTTCACAGAAAAATGGCTGGAGTTGTGTAATTCAATCCCTGAAACACCACTTAAAAATTCTAGAATGCCATGCACCGAATGTGTTCAGCAGCAACAACTTGTATTTGTACAGCGTCTTTAATATAGTAAAACGTCCCAAGGCACTTCACAAGAACGTTGTAAAACAAAATTTGACACCAAGCCATATAAGGAGATCTGCAGATGACCAAATGCTTGGTCAAAGATGCAGGTTTTAAGGAGGAGAGAGAGGTGGAGAGGTTTAGGGAAGAAATTCCAGAGCTTAGGACCCTGGCAGCTGAAGGCACGGCCGCTGATGGTGGAGCGATTAAAATCGGGGATGCAGAAGAGGCCAGAATTGGAGGAGTGTAGATATCGTGGACGGTTGGAGGCAATGTTCCCTGTAATTTCTTTTTTGCTGCGCAGGCCCTTAACTGGTTGTGCAGCCCTTTCAATTTTTCGCGCATGTGTGGTTATTTCCATTGTAGAGCTGGTGAGCGGCGGTGCAGCTTGACCGGCCTGCGCGGGCGGCGGTGCAGCTTGACCGGCCTGCGCGGGCGGCGGTGCAGCTTGACCGGAACATTGTAGTTGTTGGGCTGGAGGAAGTTAGAGATAGGGAGGGGCGAAGCCAAGGAGGGATTTGAAAACAAGGATGAGAATTTTTTAATTGAGGCGTTGCTCAACCGGGAGCCAATGTAGGTCAGCGAGCACAGGGGTGATGGGTGGACGGAACTTGGTGCAAGTTAGGACACGGGCAGCCGAGTTTTTGATGACTTCAAGTTTACGGAGGGTGGAAAATGGGAGGCCAGCCAGGAGCGTGTTGGAATAGTCAAATCTAGAAGTAACAAGTATTCAATCGCTATAAACCACTGGCCCTGATTCATTGTACATTACATGGTGTAAGACGTCTGTTATAAAACAGTCTGTTCCTCTTGATCATAATAAGCAATGCCATGGGAGATCCAGTTGTGCAATTTAACATTTGAAGTACTTCCCCACCACCCCCCCCTTAACAGCTGCATTTCACGACACTTAAGCTCAAGCTTCTCAAATCTTTAAAGCCCTTTCGCTTTACAATTAGTCAGTCTTGTTACTCTTTCCTGTTCCCTTTCTGGTTTTTCCTTGTGCTGCTTGTATCCACTACCCATGGTTCCTCGCCCACTCTTTCTCCATTTCAATGTTTCTTCATTATTCTCAACTTTATGCTTTTTATAAAGAAGACTTGCATTTCTATAGCGTCTTTCACGACCTCCAGATATCCCAAGGTGCTTCACAACTAGGGTTGCAAAGGGGTGGAAAGTTTCCGGGAAATTTCCGGAAATTTTCCACGGGAAGTTTAGCTTGGGAATTTTGCCCAAAAAAGCACATGCTAGCATAATTTTTTTTTTGTATTTCTTTTTTTTTCCACAGGTCCTCTCTTAAAATTACTAACAGAGATGGAATCTTAATTATTAAGGAATTTCTTAATCAATATATGTTTATCTTCTTACTTGGTTTGTTTTAATAATTACAAGTTTTGTGTGTGACTGTGAACAAATGTGTCCTGATTGGGTGGATGAGCGATTAGCTCCCTCTATTTGTAATATTTGCATATCGAATTGTGATTGGCCTGCAGGCATCTGTAAGACTGCTATAGTTTTTTTAAGATCCAGGTTAGGGGTCCTGAGGGAAGTCATTTTGTTTTCTACTGATGTTGTGAATGATGATGCAGTAAGTAAATCAGACTTTATACCAAATAAACCAGTTACTTGTTGAACTCTGTTGTCCTTCAATTTAAAATATACAAAATAATACACTATTGGTGATGTAGCGTCGTGTGTGTACAGGTCATGCTTCCATCACATGCAGCATCAGCAAAAATGTACTCACCCTGTTGCAATTGTGCTGATCGACCGCAGTTCGACACAGATGAATGCCCTTTATATCTCTGCATAGAACAATGCCACGTTTACCGTCGGATGTGTGGAAGCATTTTACCCCAGGCATTAAAGATGGAAAGACTGTGTACATGTGCAAACACTGTAGAAAGCCATATGTAAAGAATGCCACAAAGATGCAGCAGCATTTATCCAAATGCAACAACTTCACTCAAAGCTCACAGCAGTCAGCCCAGAGTTCCTCTGCTTCCATTCAAGAAGATGATGGTTCTCATTCAGCATCAGGCTCCTTATCATCAGCAACTCCTGGCCCACTTGGAAGGTTCTTTGATACAATGGATAACCATAGCCAGGAGAATGCAGATGAGTGCCTTGCTCGAGCTGTATATGCAACAGGCTCACCCCTCATGCTCACAGCCAATGTGTACTGGAAGAGATTTTTCAATGTTATTCGCCCTGCATACTGTCCTCCCACCAGACATGCTTTGTCTACTTATTTGCTGGAGGCTGAGTATAACAGAGTCCAAGGAAACGATAGCGATGGCAGACTGTGGTGCAGTTATCTCAGATGGGTGGTCAAATGTACGAGGGGAGGGCATCATAAACTACATCGTCTCCACTCCTCTCCCAGTGTTCAAGAGCACAGACACGAAGGACAACAGACTCACAGGCACATACATTGCTGATGAGCTGAAAGTGGTCATCAACGATCTTGGATCACAAAAGGTCTTTGCAGTAGTTACTGACAATGCTGCGAATATGAAGGCTGCTTGGGCTCAAGTGGAGGAGGCCTAGCCTCATATTACATCTATTGGGTGCGCAGCTCATGGGCTTAACCTCCTCCTCAAGGACATCATGGGTTTGAGATCCATGGAAGCACTGTACAAGAGAGCCAAGCAAGTTGTTAAGTATGTCCGGGGAAAACAGGTAGTTGCAGCAACCTACAACGCCAAGCAAATGACAAAGAACAAGAACACCACACTGAAGCTGCCCAACAACACTAGATGGGGTGGTGTTGTCATAATGTACAACAGCCTTCTGGAGGGTAAGGAGTCGCTGCAAGAAATGGCAATATCCCAGTCTGGGGATATGGAAACCACCATCAAGAAAATACTGCTGGATGATGTGTTTTGGGAGAGAGTGGTTGGCAGCCTTAAACTACTCTCACCAGTAGCATCTGCAATTGCTCAGATTGAAGGAGATGACGCTGTCTTGTCAGATGTTCTCAGGCTTTTTACTGATTTAAAAGAACAAATCAGCATTGCCCTACCCACATCCCTGCTGCTCCAAGCAGAGGAGAAGGCAATTGTTCAATTCATACAGACGCGTCAAGAATTTTGTGTCAAGCCGATTCATGCTGCAGCATACATGCTGGACCCAAAGCATGTTGGGAGACCAATACTTTCTGGAGAACAGATCAACAGCGCTTACAGTGCGATTTCTACCCTTTCACACCATCTCAATCTGGATGTGGGCAAAGTTCTGGGAAGTCTGGCAAAGTTCTCTACCAAGCAAGGTCTTTGGAATGGGGATGGGATATGGGAATCATGCAAGCATATCAGTGCACATACCTGGTGGAAGGGACTTTGTGCATTTGAGGCCCTGTCACCTATTGCATCGGTGATACTCCAAATCCCACCTTCATCAGCGGCCTCTGAACGAAACTGGTCACTTTGGGAATACGCATACAAAGGTGCGCAACAGGCTGACTAATGAGAGTGGAGAAACTGGTGGCTATCCGGGCGAACCTACAACTTATTGAGCCAGATACAGAAGTGTCCACCACACAGCTAGACACTGACACAGAGGAGGAAATGGACACGTCAGAGCCAGAGTCAGAGAATCAGGAGGAGCAATGAGGAGTAGAAGACTCAAAGGGACAAAATAAGGACAAATTACAGGCTAAATAAGCTGATGCTCTTATTTTATTTTAGATGGGTCTTTTTTGTGGGGGTTCAATAAAGTTCAAAATTATAACCTAAATAAAGTTTTGAAAGCCTGTTTTTATTTGTATGGAACAGTATGTCTAGTTTGATGACAAAGATAATATAAGGGTCAGAGACAAAAACCATCAGTGTGCAAAAAAACTCAAAATTCCCAAAAATTCCCATGGAAAGTTTCCTCTTTTAAAAATTCCCAGAATTTTGCAACCCTATTCACAAGCAATGAAGTACTTAGAACTGTAGTCGCTTGTAATGTAGGAAATACGATACATCATTCAATTTTCATTACACCTAAAGGATGCCAAATTTGAGTGGAGCTGACTGTAACACACTATATAAAGGCAAGCTTTTGGAGGGTTCTGTTGCTTTAAAATGCACCTTTATTAAAATGTTTCATTGCTGTGTTTTGGGGTTGGCAGTGTAATGTCTGGTGATGTGATGCTCCGTGTAGCCCTCTGTAAAAGTGGTATCGCACTCGTCTCACTGTGCCTAAGACCACACCTATTCATTGCAGATAAGAACATAAGAATTAGGAGCAGGAGTAGGCCTTATGGCCCCTCGAGCCTGCTCCACCATTCAATAAGATCACGGCTGATCGTCGACCTCAACTCCACTTTCTTGTACTATCCCCATATCCCTTGATTCCCAATGAGTCCAAAAATCAATCTGTCTCAGCCTTGAATATATTCAACGATTCAGCATCTACAGCCTTTTGTGGTAGAGGAATTCCAACGATTCACAATCCTCTGAGTGATGAAATTCCTCCTCATCTCAGTCTCAGGATAAGGGGCAGGCCATTTAAGACTATGATGCCTAGTTCTAGACTCTCCAGCCAGGTGAAACAGCCTCTCGGCATCTACCCTATCAATCCCCTTCAGAATCCTGTATGTTTCAATGAGATCATCTCTTATTCTTCTAAACTCCAGAGAGTATAGATATTATAATTGAAAAGGTTTGCAGTGATAACTAATATTCCACACAGCAATAAGAGTTGCATTTCAAATCTAGTGGTAGTTCTGATCATTCTTCAGTGAAATGTAGTATGAGCTGAATTAACTTGTGAGCCCCAGTTAGCACTCCTGTAGATTCCACTAATGTAGAAATTGTATCCTTAGTGCCTCGCTTATACATCCTGTCCTTAGACACTGAGTCCACACTCGGGAGCTCAATGTCATCAATTTAGATAAAGGTAACTTCAAATTCCTCTGTATTTAGAAAAAACATGATACTGGTTTTTATGGCCTGTTTGTTTTGGCTCATGTACTGAATTATAGATGTTTTGGCAGCATTGGTAACTGAAATTATTTCAGATTTAATATTGAAACGTACTTGGCCTTTTGTTGCTTTCGGTTTTGTAGTTTACTGTCCGAGCTCCCCAACTGCAGTCCATGCTCGATTCAACACATGAAAAATAAATGAGAAATTTCAAGATATGTATTCTCTTGCTTAAAATGACAGAGTTAGTTATTGCTTTAAGAACATAGCATAGTCACTGTACTGATTAATCTCTACTTTTGCGTAGTCTAGAGAAATTTGAGAATTTTGTAAGGGGGGCATCTTTTAACTGGTTTATGGTAATTTACCTGGCCAGCAGCCTTTTGCTGCTGCACTCTAAACCAATTTACAAACAGCGGTTTCGAATCGCCACCCCTCCTTCAGTTCTGAGTGGAGGAACTTATAATTAATGATATTAAAACGGACAAGTGGTTTGGATGAGAGAAAAATCAAGTTTTGTTACCTAAATAAACTACAATCAAAAGAATAAACTATACCACACGAATACAGTAATTACAGTAAAACTATATAACGGGGTTGCAGACGGCTAACGGGGTTGCAGACGGCAAACGAGGGATAAAATGGCTCCAATGTTACTTAAACAATCTTAGCAATTACCCTTAAATCACCACCCCTAACTCCTGCTAGGTTGCCTTGCCGAGGAGTCAGAACACCCTGCTCACCTCTGGTCCCAGGAAGTAAAGAGAGAGAGAGCTTCTCAGCAGCTATCTTTATACCTGGTGAGCCCCCTGCCGTTCTGCCTTGCAAGGGCTGTGTGCAAAATTCCCACCCAAAGGGTCCAATACACAAGAGAAAGCTGTGATTGACTAACTCAGAGTGGTTGGACTGGGTTAATGTGTCTTCTGGAGCTCCCTGGGCTGAAACAAAAGGGAAATACAACTGCTCTATTGTCCAGAATGCTAGGTGATTTAAACCCATTCAGTTCTTAAACGGTTCCCATTCAAGATCCAAAAGTCTCTTCTGCAGTTTAGATGTATCCACTCGATATACAAACAAATGCTAATAGCATTCAATTGCTTTGTAAACAAAGCATTGTCCTGTGGTCATCTGGAACCACAATTGATTGACAGTCTTGAGTGCTTGGCAAACAAAGTTCCTTTGTTCATGCTGGCAGTTTCGAGCACTCGATCTCAGAGTCAACATTGTAGAACGTTTTGTAAACAGGCATCGATTGTCCTGCTGTAGGGGGGGGTGGGGACTCCCCTTTGATTGGCAGCTCCATTGAACCTTACTGCCAGACACACAAAGCTGCTTTCCAAGTCCTTTGTCTTCGGCCATGTGGTATCACAGCCATTTTTATCCCTGGAAATTTAAAAGCACAACGGCCAGGGATTCTTTAATCAAAAAAATTAATCTTCAGAACTGTAAATTATTGCGAATTCTTACAATTTAGTCCCGAGAATTTTTCCTAAATTACAATGGGTTAAAAGCGAAAAAATAAATTCAAGTATTAGAGAAGTTTTTTGATGAGGTAACAAAGGGTTGATGAGGGCAATGCAGTTGACATGGTGTATATGGATTTCCCAAAGGCGTTTGATAAAGTGCCACATAATAGGCTTGCCAGCAAAGTTGAAACCCATGGAATAAAAGGGACAGTGGCAGCATGGATACAAAATTGGCTAAGTGACAGGAAACAGAGAATAGTGGTGAACGGTTGTTTTTTGGACTGGAGGAAGGTGGTGTTCCCCAGGGGTCGGTACTGGGATCACTGCTTTTCTTGATGTATATTAACAGGGCACAATTTCAAAATTCGTAGATGACATATATAGTGAGCAGTGAGGAGGATAGTGATAGACTTCAAGACGACATAGACAGGCTGGTGGAATGGGCGGACACGTGGCAGATGAAATTTAATGCAGAAAAGTGCGAAGTGATACATTTTGGTAGGAAGAACGAGGAGAGGCAATATAAACTAAAGGGGGTGCATGAACAGAGAGACCTGGGGGTATATGTGCACAAGTCATTGAAGGTGGCAGGGCAGGTTAAGAAAGCGATTAAAAAAGCATATGGGATCCTGGGCTTCATAAATAGAGACATAGAGTACAAAAACAAGGAAGTTATGATGAACCTTTATAAAACACTGGTTCGGCCTCAACTGGAGTATTGTGTCCAATTCTGGGCACCGCACTTTAGGAAGGATGTGAAGGAGGGTGCAGAAAAGATTTATGAGAATGATTCCAGGGATGAGGAACTTCAGTTACCTGGATAGACTGGAGAAGCTGGGGTTGTTCTCCTTAGAGCAGAGAAGGTTGAGAGGAGATTTGAGAGAGGTGCTCAAAATCATGAGGTGTCCAGACAGAGTAGATAGAGAAACTGTTCCCATTGGCGGAAGGGTCGAGAAACAGGACACTGATTTAAGGCAATTGGCAAAAGAACCAAAGGTGACATGAGGAAAAGCTTTTTTACGCAGCGAGTGGTTAGGATTTGGAATGCACTGCTTGAAAGGGTGGTGGAGGCAAACTCAATCGTGGCTTTCAAAAGGGAATTGGATAAATCCCAGGGCTATGGGAAAAGGGCAGGGGGTGGGACTAGCTGAAGTGCTCTTGCAGAGAGCTGGCATGGGCTCGACGGGCCGAATGGCTTCCTTCTGTGCTGTAACCATTCTATGACTCCAAGTTAGTTTAAGCTAAGGAGGACAAGGTGCTGGGACCGGATGGGATCTAGAAGGAAATGGGGAAGGAATAGCCAAAGTAATAGGCACTAGAAATTATATTTCAGGGTTGTACTGAGAGTGGATGTGAGCTGGAGGACAGGAGAGTGACCAAGGCAGTACTCAATTTTCAGAGCTAACCGGGGTAATTACAAGCCAGTTAGTTTAACATCTGCAGTAGGGAAGATTTGGGAATATTTAATTAAACATGACATTACTAAATATCAAGATGAAGAAAAATAAGTAGAAGTAGCCAACATGGATTTCAGAAAGGAAGATCACTTTTTCAGGAGGTGACAGACAATGTTCCCTTTAACGGGCTGCATGGCCCATTCAAAAATCCGCGCATGCATGATTTTTGGATTTAAAAGCCGGTGAGCTCGCTGCGTGGCTGTGCAGCTTAAAAAGAACATTGGTGACAGATATGGTGAGCGGGGGAAATGCGGTGGATGTGTTGTGTATATGGACTTTCAGAAAGTCATTGACGAAGTATCACACAAGACTTTTGAAGGGTATGGAAATAGGGGAGGGAGGTACATTTGGAATAAAAAGTGGTTAAAATGGAGGAAAGGGTAAGAGTTGAGGGTAGTTTCAGAGTGGATAGAAGTGGGTCGTGGTGTCCCCACAGGGCTCTGTTCTGGGGTTGCTTCTGTTCACTGTGTATGTAAATGATTTGGATATAGGGCTGGTGGGAATGGTTTTCAGACGATACTGAAATAGGAGGCATAATAAGTAATTCTGAAGACCAAAGGAGGTTAATTGCGAGGGGAAACTGATAAGATCGAATGGGCAAAAAAGTGACCGATGGGATTAGGGTTGCAAAATTCTGGGAATTTTTAAAAGAGGAAACTTTCCATGGGAATTTTCAGGAATTTATGGGAATTTTGAGTTTTTTTGCACACTGATGGTTTTTGTCTCTGACCCTTATATTATCTTTGTCATCAAACTAGACATACTGTTCCATACAAATAAAAACAGGCTTTCAAAACTTTATTTAGGTTATAATTTTGAACTTTATTGAACCCCCACAAAAAAGACCCATCTAAAATAAAATAAGAGCATCAGCTTATTTAGCCTGTAATTTGTCCTTATTTTGTCCCTTTGAGTCTTCTACTCCTCATTGCTCCTCCTGATTCTCTGACTCTGGCTCTGACGTGTCCATTTCCTCCTCTGTGTCAGTGTCTAGCTGTGTGGTGGACACTTCTGTATCTGGCTCAATAAGTTGTAGGTTCGCCCGGATAGCCACCAGTTTCTCCACTCTCATTAGTCAGCCTGTTGCGCACCTTTGTATGCGTATTCCCAAAGTGACCAGTTTCGTTCAGAGGCCGCTGATGAAGGTGGGATTTGGAGTATCACCGATGCAATAGGTGACAGGGCCTCAAATGCACAAAGTCCCTTCCACCAGGTATGTGCACTGATATGCTTGCATGATTCCCATATCCCATCCCCATTCCAAAGACCTTGCTTGGTAGAGAACTTTGCCAGACTTCCCAGAACTTTGCCCACATCCAGATTGAGATGGTGTGAAAGGGTAGAAATCGCACTGTAAGCGCTGTTGATCTGTTCTCCAGAAAGTATTGGTCTCCCAACATGCTTTGGGTCCAGCATGTATGCTGCAGCATGAATCGGCTTGACACAAAATTCTTGACGCGTCTGTATGAATTGAACAATTGCCTTCTCCTCTGCTTGGAGCAGCAGGGATGTGGGTAGGGCAATGCTGATTTGTTCTTTTAAATCAGTAAAAAGCCTGAGAACATCTGACAAGACAGCGTCATCTCCTTCAATCTGAGCAATTGCAGATGCTACTGGTGAGAGTAGTTTAAGGCTGCCAACCACTCTCTCCCAAAACACATCATCCAGCAGTATTTTCTTGATGGTGGTTTCCATATCCCCAGACTGGGATATTGCCATTTCTTGCAGCGACTCCTTACCCTCCAGAAGGCTGTTGTACATTATGACAACACCACCCCATCTAGTGTTGTTGGGCAGCTTCAGTGTGGTGTTCTTGTTCTTTGTCATTTGCTTGGCGTTGTAGGTTGCTGCAACTACCTGTTTTCCCCGGACATACTTAACAACTTGCTTGGCTCTCTTGTACAGTGCTTCCATGGATCTCAAACCCATGATGTCCTTGAGGAGGAGGTTAAGCCCATGAGCTGCGCACCCAATAGATGTAATATGAGGCTAGGCCTCCTCCACTTGAGCCCAAGCAGCCTTCATATTCGCAGCATTGTCAGTAACTACTGCAAAGACCTTTTGTGATCCAAGATCGTTGATGACCACTTTCAGCTCATCAGCAATGTATGTGCCTGTGAGTCTGTTGTCCTTCGTGTCTGTGCTCTTGAACACTGGGAGAGGAGTGGAGACGATGTAGTTTATGATGCCCTCCCCTCGTACATTTGACCACCCATCTGAGATAACTGCACCACAGTCTGCCATCGCTATCGTTTCCTTGGACTCTGTTATACTCAGCCTCCAGCAAATAAGTAGACAAAGCATGTCTGGTGGGAGGACAGTATGCAGGGCGAATAACATTGAAAAATCTCTTCCAGTACACATTGGCTGTGAGCATGAGGGGTGAGCCTGTTGCATATACAGCTCGAGCAAGGCACTCATCTGCATTCTCCTGGCTATGGTTATCCATTGTATCAAAGAACCTTCCAAGTGGGCCAGGAGTTGCTGATGATAAGGAGCCTGATGCTGAATGAGAACCATCATCTTCTTGAATGGAAGCAGAGGAACTCTGGGCTGACTGCTGTGAGCTTTGAGTGAAGTTGTTGCATTTGGATAAATGCTGCTGCATCTTTGTGGCATTCTTTACATATGGCTTTCTACAGTGTTTGCACATGTACACAGTCTTTCCATCTTTAATGCCTGGGGTAAAATGCTTCCACACATCCGACGGTAAACGTGGCATTGTTCTATGCAGAGATATAAAGGGCATTCATCTGTGTCGAACTGCGGTCGATCAGCACAATTGCAACAGGGTGAGTACATTTTTGCTGATGCTGCATGTGATGGAAGCATGACCTGTACACACACGACGCTACATCACCAATAGTGTATTATTTTGTATATTTTAAATTGAAGGACAACAGAGTTCAACAAGTAACTGGTTTATTTGGTATAAAGTCTGATTTACTTACTGCATCATCATTCACAACATCAGCAGAAAACAAAATGACTTCCCTCAGGACCCCTAACCTGGATCTTAAAAAAACTATAGCAGTCTTACAGATGCCTGAAGGCCAATCACAATTCGATATGCAAATATTACAAATAGAGGGAGCTAATCGCTCATCCACTCATCCAACCAATCAGGACACATTTGTTCACAGTCACACACAAAACTTGTAATTATTAAAACAAGCCAAGTAAGAAGATAAACATATATTGATTAAGAAATTCCTTAAAATTACTAACCGAGATGGAATCTTAATTATTAAGAGAGGACCTGTGGGGGGGGGAAAAAAAGAAAGAAATACAAAAAAAACAATATTATGCTAGCATGTGCTTTTTTGGGCAAAATTCCCGTGGAAAATTTCCGGAAATTTACCGGAAACTTTCCACCTCTTTGCAACCCTAGATGGGATTCAATGTCAGTAGACGGGATAAAAAATATAAGTAATTCTAAATGCAAGTTCTTTATACTTTGAATTGGGAGAGCAGAGGGATTTGGGGGTTTAGGTTCACAAGACATTAAAAGCAGCGCCTCCAGTGGTTAAGGCCAATGAAAAATGTAATGGAATACTGAGTTTTTATATAGAATATAAAAGTCGAGATGTAAGGGTGAATCTATATAAAACCTTCGTATAGTATGCAGTTTTGGGCTCTGCGATATAGAAAGGACGTTGAGGCATTCGAGAGGTTGGAGCACAGGTTCGCTAGGATACCGTCTGGTATGTGGTAATACAAAGACAGACTTGGGGTGGAGGGAGGGGAACGGTGCTGTTTTCATAAGAATAGAAGAGTAAGTGATTTGATAGATTGCTGAATATTATGAAAGGGGTGGGGCAAAGTAGATAGAAACAGATTGTTTCTCTTGTTTGTGGGGTTTAGAACAAAGGAATATAGATTCAAGAGTAAATGTAAAAGATTTAGGATAGAGGGCAGGTGAAACCTTTTTACACAGTTGTGAAGCTGTGCAATGTGCCACTGGAGTTAGTGATTGAAGCAGAGATCATGTATCATTTAAGAATAAATTAGATAGGTAATTGAAGGAAAGGGGAATTAAGGGCTATCTGAATAGTGCGGGCACTTGGGATTAGGATTACTGCTCATGTAGGATACTCAACAACAGAAACTGGTTGGGCCTGTTTCGGTTTTGTATTTTCCT
Source organism: Somniosus microcephalus (assembly GCF_052327205.1). Taxonomy (NCBI): domain Eukaryota; kingdom Metazoa; phylum Chordata; class Chondrichthyes; order Squaliformes; family Somniosidae; genus Somniosus; species Somniosus microcephalus. The sequence continues at coordinate 272,577,667 of NC_140987.1, forward strand.
TCAATTCTATATACAATATATAGTAAAACTTTAAAAAGAGTCAAGAGCAGAGAGACTTGGGGTTCAGATACACACATCTTTAAAAGTGGGAGGTCAAGTTACTTAAGCTGTAAAAAAAAAATAAGCATATAGTTTTGGGAAAGTAATTAAAATAAATCTGACTGAGAAGGGTTCACCATGGCAACAGCAGCAGTGATTCTGTAGGTCTGGGAAAGGGCAGTAGCCTTTTTTAAATAAAACCAATAAGAAGGCACTGGGTTGCCCCAGTATCATCAAACAAAAGTGCCCCTTTTTAGAGGGGCACAACTAATAAGGAACTAAACCATAAAACCAAGGAAGCTGGTAAAATTAAATAATATTACACCTAGTATCCAGTATGCCCTGCGGTGCCCACTGGTCGCGGAAGCTCGGGCACCACGCCGCTCCTTCTCCAGTGACACCCGGGTGCAGGCAGGCAGGCAGCCAGAGCGACCACTCCCACCTGCCGTGTCCAATTTAGACCTGTAAATGGCCACCTTGGCCAGACCCACAAGTGTGTGTGTGCGTGCGTGCGTGCGTGCGTGCGTGCGTGTGCGCGCGCGCGCGTGCGTGTGCGCGCGTGTGTGTGTGTGTGCGCGCGTGCGCGCGTGTGTGCGCGCGTGCGTGTGTGCGCGCGTGTGTGTGTGCGTGCGCGCGTGCGTGCGTGCGTGCGTCCCCACCCCACCCCGGGTGGCCAAAGATCAGAAGCTCAGTAGCAGTTAGGTGCAATAGTGTTGTAATGCTAGTTCTCTGCTTTTGTTTGATAACATGACAATGTAACATTCAAATCATGGTACAGTACATTAGAACAAAAGAACACTATTCAAAGAGACCTAGGAACAGATGCCCTGGTGCCAAAAGCGATAGATGATTGAGGAAGACATTTCGGAGCTGCTCGGGTTTCCAAGGACAGAGGACTGATCCGCTACAAAAGTAGGCACTGGATGATAAGGTATTGGGACATGGCCCGAAGTGTTAGAATGCAGATAGAGAAACATCTGACTTTCTGTGAGTTAGTGTGGAAACGTGAAAGATAAAGTTAGTGTGGAAAGTAGGAAAAGGTGTTTAATTTCACAATCGAACACCACGTAAAATGAGCTGCAAACAAATAATGAAAAGAACCTAATTAAACTAACAAAGCATATGTATAATAAACAAACATAATTAAAGTTTAAGCAAAGTACTGAGGAAAAGAGATGAAATCAAAGAGAGATTGAGAAATCCATGACTCCGCAACATTCAGCAATACAGATAAGAACTGGGATCCTTAGTTCCCATGGTTTTGTGTCAAAACCAGTGACATCTGCTGAGTCAGGGTGAGTGACAGTTCAGACAAAGAAACTGTACAAGTAGCTGCCTTTCTAGAAAGGTATACATATGTAATGAAACCCTTTGTCAGGGGATCGCAGCATTAGAAAGTACCGGGACTGATGAGCTCCTAGCCCCCAATGGATAGATGTATTGCTTGCCTGTATTACTCATTTGTGCTGTCCAATAAAATCTGTCAAACTGAACTGACTTCTGGGTTTTGAGCCTTCATTCACGTGTGTGGAGCACTCCAGATATCATTTAGGATCCTATGTTTTATAAATAGGGGCATAGTGCTAAAGTGAAGAAGGAATGCTAAACCTATACAAATCATTGGTTAGGCCACCGTTGGAATATTGTCCAGTTTTGGGTGCTTTACTCTAGGAAGGATGTCAAAGCCATGGAGAGGTTGCAGAAGTGGTTCACTGGATGAAGATTATGCTTGTCGGTACATATTTGCCGAAGTGAGGCCCATTAGACAAGCTGCTTAATCCAGCCCTTGTGGATTTGCTAAAATACATTGCACAGACAATATTTTTCATGTAGATAAGCAAGATTGAAAGAATTTGAAACACCACTGTAGGGTTTGAGATAGCTTTCAGAGTAGCACAGTAAGGCTTTAAGAACCTTCAATGTATTTCAATGGTGGGCTTTCATAGTTAAAACCAGTGTCCAGATACTGACTACAAAAGCAAAACACTGCAGGATTCAAGATACTAACTCAGTTCTGCAGGATTAGGGATATTAGTTGAAGGTGGAAGTGTGTGTCGTATGCAAGGTGATGCGTACCAGTAACCTCCTGTCTGAGCTGACTGGCTGCTCCTAATTCCTATCATCTGGGCTGCAGTAAATCTGCTGTTGTAATTAAGCCAAACTCCCTTCCACAGATAACCCAATACATTTAATCGCACCATGTAGTGACCTTCTGAGTGGAATCTTGCTCAGTAAAGAGAACGGTTGGTGTTAAGTGTGGCAACGTGGTTTAAGTAGCCATTAAATAACGAGAAGGTCCACACTGATACTTCAGGCATGTGTCAAAGCTGAATGTTGAAATTATCTCTGGCAATATGCAGCCCCAGTTGCTACGTGCATGATCATTTGAAATTCAGTATTCCTGTATTTGTATCACGTTCACTGATCTGCAAGTACTTAAATCTATTGTGGTTTTAAAATGTATAGCTCAGAGGTAGTTTTTAAAAAACATTTTCAAACGCACATCAGTAATGGAAGGAATCCTTATGTGGAGACACTTAAAAACCAACAATGTGCTGAGTGACGAGGCCACTGTATAATCTTAATGGGCAATAAGAACATTTGTACAGTTAAATGGGACATTACTTTATTTCCCCACCTAGTTGTGTCAGCTGTGGCTCAGTTGGTAGCACACTCACCTCTGAGTCAAGAAGGTTGTGGGTTCAAGTCCCACTCCAGGGACTTGAGCACATAAAGCTAGGCTGACACTCAGTGCAGCCCTCCCTCAGCACTGCACTGGTCGTCTTTTAGATGAGACATTAAACTGAGGTCCCATCTGCCCTCTCGGGTAGATGTAAAAGATCCCAAGACACTATTTCGAAGAAGAACAGGGGAGTTACCCCCGGTGTCCTGGCCAATGTTTATCCCTCAACCAACATAACAAAAACAGATCATCTGGTCATTATCACATTGCTGTTTGTGGGAGTTTGCTGTGCGCAAATTGGCTGCCGCAATTCCCACATTACAACAGTGACTCCACTTCAAAAGTACTTCATTGACTGACTAAAGTGCTTTGAGATGTCACAGTGGTCATGAAAGGTGCTATATAAATGCAAGTCTTTCTTTTAGTTAATGAGCACTTTTATTCCTGGAAACACTGTAGAATCATAGAAATTTACGGCACAAAAGGAGGCCATTCGGCCCATCGTGTCTGCCGGCTGAAAAAGAGCTATCCAGCCTAATCCCATTTTCCAGCACTTGATTCATAGCCTTGAAGGTTACAGCACTTCAAGTGCATATCCAAGTACTTTTTAAATGTGATGAGTGTTTCTGCCTCTACCACCCTTTCAGGCAGTGAGTTCCAGACTCCCACCACCCTCTGGGTGAAAAAAGTTCTCCTCAAATCCCCTCTAATCCTTCTACCAGTTACTTTAAATCTATGCCCCTTGGTTATTGACCTCTCTAAGGGTAATAGGTCCTTCCTATCCACTCTATCTAGGCCCCTCATAATTTTATTGTTTTTAGGATTGTCGTTGGTACTCAAAGTAGCTTGCTACAGAAGCTTCAATTTGTCAGCTATTGGTTTGATTCAAAATGGTAGCAGGACCTTTGGACCTTCAATGACCTGAGTGAAGTTTCAAAGGGTGGGGGGAATGGTAAAACTACTCTCGCCATATTGTTCCATTACTTCGAATAATCCCTAAAATCCATTGGTAACCTTAGGGGGCTACAGCGAGGGCAATAACTTGCTGCACTGTCCTAGTTACCAATAGGTGTCCAGGTTCTTCACCCTTCCTTCTCTCTTACTCTCCACCCCCCCCCCCCCCCCCCAACCATCACTTCATCTAGCTCTCTTACAGTTCTCTTTTTCTTCAAATACCCCCACTCTTCACCATGGCGCTCATAGGATTTTTCATGGCACATTCCCAGGGACGACAGTTGTTGAAGTGTGGACCGAATATACTAATTGTCAGCATTTAACACAAGAATACACCAAGCATACAGATCCTTCAAGGCAAAGCCCTTGTATTTGCTGCAACACAAGTTTGAATCTGTGATAGGGTGGAAGGCAGGAGTGATTAAATGACAATGTATGATTGTACAAAGCAAAAGGAGATGGTAATAGGACCAGTAAAGAACCAAAAGATGAGTCTAGAAGAGGTGTAAATGGGAATGGCAGAATCATCAACAGCTGCCAGGTGAAAAAATAGGGGCAGAGGTGGTTGTCTGAGATTGTTGAACTCGATGTTGAGTCCAGAAGGCTGCAAAGTGCCTTTATCGAAAGATGAGGTGCTGTTCCTCAAGCTTAGGTTGAGCTTCATTAGAACAGTGAGAGGTCAGAGTGGGAGTGGAGCGGAGAGTTAAAGTGACAGGCGACCGGAAGCTCGGGGTCACGCTTAAGGACTGAACAGAGGTGTTCCGCAAAGCGGTCACCCAATCTGCGTTTGGTCTCCCCAGTGTAGAGGAAACCGCATCGTCAGCAGCGAATACAGATTACTAAATTGCAAGAAGTACAAGTAAATGTTTCACCTGGAGGAGTGTTTGGGGCCCTGGACAATGGGAAGGGAGGAGGTAAAAGGGCAGGTGTTGCGTCTCCTGCGCTTGCACAGGAAGGTGCTGTGGGAAGGGAGTGGGTGTTGGGGGTGATTGAGGAGTGGACCAGGGTATCGCAGAGGGAGCAGTCCCTTCGGAATGCTGAAATGGGAGGGAAGAGGAAGATGTGTTTGGTGGTGGGATCACGCTGGAGATGGCGGAGGATGATCCATTGAATGTTGAGGCTGGTGGGGTGAAAGGTGAGGACAAGGGGAACCCTATCATGGTTCTTGGAGGGAGGGGAAGGGGTGAGAGCAGAAGTGCTGGAAATGGAACGGACACGGTCGAGGATCATGTCAACCATGGTAGAGGTGAACCCTCGGTTGAGGAAAAAGGAAGACATATCGAAAGCACTAGTATGGAAGGCGGCATCGTCGGAGCTGATGCACTAAGACGGAGGAACTAAGAATGGAATAGAGTCCTTACAGGAAGTGGGGTGGGAGGAAGTGTAGTCCAGGTAGCTGGTCCAGGGAGTCAGTGGGCTTATAGTAGATGTTTGTCGATAGCCTATCCTCAGAAATGGAGACAGAGAAGTCGAGGAAGGGAAGAGTCAGCGATGGACCATGTGAAGGTGAGGGAAGGGTGGAAATTGGAAGCAAAGTGAATGAAATTTTCTAGTTCAGGGCGAGAACAGGAAACTGGACCGATAGTCATCACTGCACTGGAAAAAGAGGTGAGGGAGGGGACCTGAGTAGGACTGGAACAAAGAATGTTCCTCCCTTCCCACTGTCCAGAGCCCCAAACACTCCTTCCAGATGAAACAGCGATTTACTTGTACTTGCAATTTAGTATACTGTATTTGCTACTCTACATTGGGGAGACCAAACGCAGATTGAGTGACCGCTTTGCGGAACACCTCCGTTCAGTCCGTAAGCGTGACTCCGAGCTTCCGGTCGCCTGTCACTTTAATTCTCCACTCCACTCCAACTCTGACCACTGTCTTCAGCCTCCTACACTGTTTCAACTAAGCTCGAGGAACAGCACCTCATCTTTCGATTAGGCACTTTACAGACTTCTGGACTCAACATTGAGTTCAACAATTTTAGACCGTACCCTCTGTCCCTCTTTTTTCCATATGGCTGCTGTTGATTCTGATTTTCTCATTTACACCCTTTCTAGGCCCATCTTTTGTTTCTTTACTTGTCCCATTACCATTTCCTTTTGCTTTGTACCATCATACCTTTTGTCATTTAATCTCTCCTGCCTTCCACCTTATCACAGACCTTCCCTTTTGTTCTTTCCTCCCCTCCCCCCTTTCCCTGCCCCTGCACTTGCTTAAAATACTGTTACATCTTCACCTTTTTCCAGTTCTGACGAAAGGTCATTGACCTGAAACATTAACTCTCTCTGCAGATGCTGCCTGACCTGCTGAGTGTTTCCAGCATTTTCTGTTTTTGTTTCAAATTTCCAGCATCCGCAGTATTTTGCTTTTGCAAAAATGACCGTAACCTTAAATAGTTACTTTCCACACCATTCCAGAAATTACGGTTGAGGTGGGAGTCAGACCTGGTATCTGGTGGCGATCAAGACTGTAATAAAACTCCTCTACATCTATTTGTTACAACCTATTGCGTAGTTACAGGCAGCACCTATTTGCTGTATTTTACAATTTGGTAGTCCTTTAAGCTGTTTGTAGTAGAGCAGAATCGTGATTAATTGGCATGGATGGTTTTGCATTTATTTTTCAAAATAGTATCTGTCTTTGAGTAACGTGCAAGGGAGGATGTTGTGCAATAAATTGTCGCGCTGGGCCAGAGAAGAAAAGTTATTTCTGGAATTGGCTTCTGCAATTTGAATAACTACAACTTTGTTGAACTTGCGCAACTGGTTTATTGTGTCATTGTGTATGAAGAGAAGGTCCCATTTAGTCCATCTGTTTATTTGTTTTTCTTTAGAACTCCTCTCGACAATGGAAGCCACTGGAGAAACGCAGCTGTACAGACGTCCTGTGGCTGCTGATACTTATTCTATTCTGCATTGGCATGGTAAGTTCAGCTTCATTTTCGTTGAAGGGATTTGTTTATCAAAATTTTATTGGCCCAGATTTTGCCGTCAGCAGCAACAGAATGGCGCTCACTGTTCATCATGTTTGCAGCTGCCCACAAACTTTTCGCGGGCTTATGAGCGGCAACTTGCGGTTACTAGAGATCCTTTTCAGTGCGGCGCCCTCTACAGGGGATCTGTGGCGTGGGCGAGCAGGACAAGCAACATTGTGTCTCCTCAACCAATCAGATTGAAGAATCCTCACTGAAACAGTCTAAACCAGGAAGTATAAATTAGAATATTTAAATCAATGTAAAATCATAGGCAGAAAAGGAAATAGAGAGGGAAAGAAAGATGGAATTGAGAGAGATAAGAGACCAAGAAAAAGTTTAAGGAAAATTTTTTTTAAATTTCCAACAATAATTAAATTCTGAAGGAATGAGACGCCACACTTGTAAATTAATTTTTCAGTGCCAGAAAGGTTGATTGGCAATAATAAGACTTACCATGCCATTTAAAAATTCACTTTCTGGCGTATCTAGTGGGTAAGTACAGCAACTTCACGCTCTTCGTGCATTTTAATGCCGAATCTCTTGGTGAGGTACTGGTGTCGCGGAACTTGTGGAGGTGCAGGGCAAATCAGACATCGGCTTCCTGATTTCCGTGTTTAACTGCAGATGTGCGGGCTCCGGTAGTTGCTGTCCGAGTTACTCCATAATACCGGTGAGCACTGTTAGCCTCACCGTTATTCTTAACCCAAAATACAAGCCAATATGTACAAATCCTGTAGTTGTAGAGTAATTGTTCTAATCATCCTCATCCTCATTAGTTTTCCACCTCTAAGGGCTGGAGTTCCACTATTCTTTAAAGACGGTGTCTTCAACCACAGAGAGGATAACCAATTGGTGATAGTGAGTTACAGTTGAACATAGTTTCAAGAGCAAAGCACAGGAAGTAAAGGAACATCTGAAGAATTGCTGCACTGAATTACTGCCTTCATCTCATTTGCCAGAATTGCCGCACTGAATTACTGCCTTCATCTCATTTGCCTGATTGATTTCAGTTTTGTCATAGCCCAAGGTGGGAACCACCAAAATATCTTCCTTGTTTCTGAATCTACCATTTAAAAAAAAAAAAAAAACCTGAGACATGAATTCAACTTATGGAGGATGTCTGGCACAACATTAAAACAGATAAAAACAGAAAATGCTGGAAATACTCAGCAGGTCAGGCAGCATCTGTGGAAAGAGAAACAGAGTTAACATTGCAGGTTGTAGGAATTATTAGCGGGGTTGGGGTTATTGTCTCTGGCCAGTCAGCAGCCTCTGAGCTGCTCCAGGGACCCCCGTGCGGTTTCGAATCGCTCCCCTATTCCCGGTTCTGACCACCGGACTTATTCGGTAGCGATGTAGACAGAAAACGTGACTCGTGGTTGGGTGCAAAACAGACCAGTATTTATTGAAACAGAAAGGAAGAAACAACTTAAAAATAATCGATACAACACACTTATGCCTGGTACAGCACTTTTGCTTAACACAACACTGTTACTTCAATACAGCATACTTAGTGTCCACTACAGCACTTTTCTGCTTGGTGCAACACTGTTACTTAAATACAGCACTTTTAATACAGTACACTTCGTGTCCACGACAGCACTTTCTGCTTAGTGCAACACTGTTACTTAAATAGGGGAGGAGAAAACGGACACAACGAGGGAAAATTGACTAAAATTACAGTTTTAACAAAATTCCCACCCCTATACCTATTCTAAGTTGCCTTGTAATGGGCCAGAAAATCTATGCTCACCAATGAATGCCTGCCCCGTGCCCTTGCGGTCTTAGATTCTTCACCACCCCGAAAATGGAAATACCCCAGTGTTTAAAAGTAACTGCTGGTATTCCACTCCCTTGGGCGGGCTCCTGAGTTGTAGATGGGCACGGAGGTGAGGCTGCAGAGAGAGAGAGATGGCTTCTTGAGAAGCTATCTTATACCCCATTTGGGGCCAAAATCTTCCCGCCCAAATCCGGATGTATCTGGGCTGAACAAAAGGGATCCAAACTGTCCCCATTGACTCTGATGGGGTTTGGATGAATTACCCATTTCCCTTATGATGGGTTTTTGAATGTATTCTCATTCATCGTGATGGGTTTGAATAGAGCTGTCGGTTTGAAAAAAAATGTCTATTTCCTTAATTGCTGAGTAAACAACCTTTGGCTGTTAGTGTAAACAATCTGATTGTCCTGTGGTCACGCCCAACTGCAATTGATTGGCAGTCTCAAGTGGTTAATCCTTTGTGTCAACATTGTAGACTCTCTGTAAACAAACATCGATTGTCCTGCAGGGAAACGCCCGGAACTGCCTTTGATTGACAGTTTAGATACTCCATTGACTTCAGGGGCTGTTTTTTTCTAAATCCTTTGTCAGCCATCTTTGATTTTCCTTTTCATATGCACACAGACTGTGTGGTGTCTTCTGCCATGAGGTCGGACAGCCATTTTTGATTATCCTTTTTCACAGACACACACAGGCTGCCTTTCAAGTCCTTTTTGTCAGCCCGTGCTTTGAACAGAGACTGTCTTTTTTCTTCTGCCACGAGGTTTGACGGCCATTTTGATCCCTGGATTTTTAAAGGTATAGCCTACCCAGGTATTCTTTAATCAAAAATCAATCTTCGGAACTGTAGAAAATTTCAAAATTATTGCGAAATCCTACAAGGTCGATGACCTTTCGTCAGAACTTAGTTAAAATTGCGAACCTGCCCGCACAGCCGCAGATAAGCTCTAACTGCAGTAGTTACTTTGATCCCCATTCAAGTGAGAGAATTTGCCCTGTTCACTTTTTTCCCACCCCTAAAACCTGGTAGAGCTGAAGTCAACAGTCTGAAGTTGCAAGAAAGCCTGAGGATACTTTTAGCATGGATCCATTGCAGCAGTCTCGTGGCTGTGGACAGATGCATTATAGATATTGTGGGCACTCCTCACTCGCATGGCCTAAAACTTGAACCAGAGCAGTATACATGACCGGATTTCCCTGCATCCCACAGATCTGCTAATCCAAACTTGAGTCCCTTCATCCACAGCTAGGATTTGATAAATGCCCATCTCTAGATTTCAACAAATGTTGCAGAGAGTTAAGAAATGGGTATGGAGCTGGTGAGCAATAAGGCTTTTGAAGAACATAAGAAATAGGAGCAGGAGAGGGTCATTCGGCCCCTCGAGCCTGCTCCTCCATTCATCTTCTACCTCATCTCCACTTTCCTGCAATATCCCCATATCCCTTGATTCCCTTAGTATCCAAAAATGTATCGACCTCTGTCTTGAATTTACTCAGCGACTGAGCCTCCACAGCCCTCTGGGGTAGAGAATTCCAAAGATTCACCACCCTCTGAGCGAAGAAATTTCTCCTCATCTCAGTCCTAAATGGCCGACCCTTATTCTGAGACTGTGACCCCTAGTTCTAGACCCCCCAGCCAGGGGAACATCCTCCCTGAATCGACCCTGTCAAGCCCTGTAAGAATTTTGTATGTTTCAATGAGATCACCTCTCATTCTTCTAAATTCTAGAGAAAATAGACCCAGTCTACTCAATCTCTCCTCATAGGACAATCCCCCCCTCCCAGGAACCAGGCTGGTGAACCATCGGTGCACTCCCTCTATGGCAAGTATATCTTTCCTTGGATATGGAGACCAAAACTCTACACTATATTCCAGGTGTGGTCTCACCAGGGCCCTATATAATTGCAGTAAGACATCTTTGCTCTTATACTCAAATCCTCTTGTAATAAAGACCAACATACCATTTGCTTTCCTAATTGCTTGCTGTACCTGCATGCTAACTTTCAGTGATTCGTGTACAAGGACACCCAGGTTCCTCTGAACACCAACGTTTCCCAATCTCTCTCCATTTAAAAAATACTCTGCTTTTCTATTTTTCCTTAAAAGTGATTAACTTCACATTTCTCCACATTATATTCCATTTGCCATGTTCTTGCCCACTCACTTAGCTTCTCTATATCCCCTTGAAGCCTCTTTGCATCTTCCTCACAACTTACATTCCCACCCAGCTTTGTATCAGCAGCAAACTTGGATATATTATACTTAGTCCCCCCATCCAAATCATTGATATAGATTGTGAATAGCTGAGGCCCAAGCACTGATCCTTACGGTACCTCACTAGTTACAGCCTGCCAACCTGAAAATGACCCGTTTATTTGTACTCTGTTTGTTTTCTGTCCTTTAACCAATTCTCAATCCATGCTAGTATATTACCCATGAGCCCTAACTTTGTTTAATAACCTCTTGTGTGGCACCTCATTAAATGCCTTCTGAGAACCCAAATACACCACATCCACTGGTTTCCCCCTTATCTATTACATAGAAACATAGAAGATAGGAGCAGGAGTAGGCCATTCGGCCCCTCGCGCCCGCTCCGCCATTTAATGAGATCATCATGTGGGCCCAGAAATTCGGGTCGGGGGCTTCCCGCGGGTGCAAGCCCCCGACGTGCACTTACCTAGCGCGCCGGCCGTTGAGTTGTGGGCCCGCGTGGGATTCCGATCCTGGGCCTCCTCCAACTGCCGGCACGCAGTGCTTAGTTCGATGCATCCCCTGGGATCATGTGGGCCATGGAGAGCCAATGGTAACAGGGAATGCTTCATTCATAAGTTTGACAGGAAGAGCTGTCAAACCTATAAATACTATAAGCCCCAAAACATCACTGAAACTTCAAATAAATTTAAAAAAAAAAAAAAAAAAATTTTTTAAATAACTATAAATTACATGAAATAACTATTTTAAACTAATTTAAATTTTTGAAAAATTAATTACATTTTCTAATGGGGGCTAAAAATAAATGTACCTTTCTTTAAAGTATTTAAAAATAATAAACCTGTGGAAATTTTTTTTTAATTTTAATTCACCACTTAGCCTGCTTTTTTTTTTTTTTAAGTGTAACTGCTGCAGACTTGCCCTCCTGGAAAAACCTGGGGAAAAAAACGCAAGTTCGATGCGCATGCGCCGCTTCTCCGGCACATGCGTTCCACCTCTCAACCCCCTTCTTTCAAGGGAACGGAAGTGCCGGTTTCCCGCGCATGTGCAGTGCATGCACGAAACCGGCACTTCCATTGGGCCAATGGTGTGTACCTCATGCGTACTCGCCTGTGGAGACCCGAATTTCTGGGCCCATGGCTGATCATCCAAATTCAGTACCTTGTCCCTGCTTTCTCCCCATATCCCTTTAGTCTCAAGAAATATATCCAACTCCTTCTTGAATATATTTAATGAATTAGCCTAAACTGCCCTGTGTGGCAGAGAATTCCACAGGTTCACCACACTCTGGGTGAAGAAATTCCTCCTCATCTCAGTCCTAAATGGCTTACCCCTTATCCTTGGACTGTGATCCCTGGTTCTGGACTCCCCCGCCATCAGGAACGACCTTCCTGCACCTAGTCTGTCTAGTCCTATTAGAATTTTATACGTTTCAATGAGATCCCCTCTCATTCTTCTAAACTCTAGTGACGATAAGCCTAATCGACCCAATCTCTCCTCATACGCCATTCTTGCCATCCCAGGTATCAGTCTGGTGAATCTTTGCTGCACTCTCTCCATGACAAGAACATCCTTCCTCAGATAAGGCAACCAAAACTGCACACAATACTCAAGATGTGGTCTCACCAAGGCCCTGTACAACTGCAGCAAGACATCCTTGCTCCTGTACTCGAATCCTCTCGGTATGAAGGCCAACATACCATTTGCCTTCTTAACCGCCTGCTGCATCTGCATGCTTACCTTCAGCGACTGGTGCACTTCCCCGTTTCCCAATCTATTGCCATTCAGATAATCTGTCTTCCTGTTTTTGCCACCGAAGTGGATAACCTCGCATTTATCCACATTGGGCAGATGCATGGCAAATGCAGTATAATCACCCAACCTGTCCAAATCATACTGGAGTTTCTCGGCATTCCCCTCACAACACACGCGCCCACCCAGCTTTGTGTTGTCTGCAAACTTGGAGATATTACATCTAATTCCCTTGTCCGTATATATGTCTGTCTGTCTGTCATCCAACACAGTACCTTGGATAGAGAACTATAATACAATCCCATGTGCTTAAACTTTGCATGCTAATCTCTTGCGGGGCCTTATCGAAAGCCTTCTGAAAGTCCAAATACACCACATCCACTGGTTCTCCCTTATCTATTCTACCAGTTACATCCTCAAAAAATTCCAGTAGATTAGTCGAGCATGATTTACCTTTTGTAAATCTATGTTGACTTTGTCCGATCCTATCACTGTTTTCCAAGTGCTCTGCTATTACATCTTTTATAATGGACTCTAGCATTTTCCCCACTACCGATGTCAGGCTTATCGGTCCATAATTCCCTGTTTTCTCTCTACCACCTTTTTTGAATAGTGGGGTAACATTAGCTACCCTCCAATCCATGGGAACTGTGCCAAAGTCTATACAATTTTGGAAGATGACCAGCAATGCATCTACTATTCCTAGGGCCACTTCCTTAAGTACCCTAGGATGTAGATTATCAGGCCCTGGGGATTTATCGGCCTTCAATCCCGTCAGTTTCCCTAACATCATTTCCCTACAAATACTGATTTCATTCAGTTCCTCCCTCTCATTAGACCCAATGTTCCCCGACATCTCTGGGAGGTTATTTGTGTCCTCCTTTGTGAAGACAGAACCAAAGTATGCATTTAATTGGTCTGCCATTTCTTTGTTCCCCATTATAAATTCCCCTGATTGTGACTGCATGGGACCTACGTTTGACTTCTCCAATCTTTTTCTCTTCACATATCTATAAAAGCTTTGTCAGTTTTTATGTTCCCTGCAAGCTTACACTCGTATTCTATTTCCCCCCTCTTAATTAATCCCTTTGTCCTCCTTTGCCGAATCCTAAACTGCTCCCAATCCTCAGGTTTGCTGCTTTTTATGGCCAAATTATATGTCCTCTCCTTGCATCTTATGCTATCCCTAATTTCCCTTGTTAGCTACGGTTGAGTCACCTTTTTTATTTTTATGCCAAACAGGGATGAACAAATTCTGTACTTCATCCATGCGCTCTTTTTAAATGTTTGCCATTGCCTGTCCACCGTCATCCCTTTAAGTAAAGTTCCCCAATCCATCCTAGCCAACTCGTGCCTCATACCATCGTAGTTTCCTTTATTTAAATTCAGGACCATAGTCTCTGAGTCAACTACTTCAATCTTCATTTTAATGAAGAATTTATCATATTATGATCGCTCCTCCCCAAGGGGTCTCGCACAACAACATTGCTAATTAATCCTTTGTCATTACATAATGCCCAGTCTAAGATGGCCTGATCTCTAGTTGGTTCCTTGACATATTGGTCCAGGAAACCATCCTGTATACACTCCAGGAATTCCTCCTCGACAGTATTGTTACTAATTTGGTTACCCCAATCTATATATAGATTAAAGTCACCCATGATAACTGCTGCGCCCTTATTGCACGCGTCTCTAATTTCCCATTTAATGCCATCCCCAACTTCAGCATTACTGTTTGGGGGTCTGTATACAATGCCCACTAACGTTTTCTACCCCTTGGTGTTTCTCAGCTCTACCCATACATCTTCCACATCATCAGAGCTAATAGCCTTCCTTACTATTGTGTTAATCTCCTCTTTAACCAGCAATGCTACCCCACCTCCTTTTCCTTTTTGCCTGTCCTTCCTGAATATTGAATACTCCTGGATGTTGAATTCCCAGCCTTGATCACCCTGGCGCCATGTCTCCGTAATTCCAATTACATCATATCGGTTTACATCTATTTGCGCAGCTAATTCATCCACCTTCTTACGAATGCTCCTTGCATTAAGACACAAAGCCTTCAGGCTTGTTTTTTTAACACTCTTAGCCCTTTTAGAATTATTATTTACTGTAGCCTTGTTTGATTTACACCCTGGATTTCTCTGCCTTCTACTTTTGCTTTTCTCCTTCCTGTCTTTTGTTTCTATCCTTGCTTCCCTTTCCTCTGTCTCCCTGCACAGGTTCCCAACCCCCTGCCATTTTAGTTTAAACCCTCCCCAACAGCACCAGCAAACACTCCCCCTAGGACATCGGCCCCGGTCCCGCCCAGGTGCAAACCATCCAGTTTGTACTGGTCCCACCTCCCCCAGAACTGGTTCCAATGTCCCAGGAATTTGAATCCCTCCCCCTTGCACCATTCCTCTAGCCACGTATTCATCTGAAATATCCTTCTATTTCTACTCTGACTAGCACGTGGCCCTGGTAGCAATCCTGAGATTACTACCTTTTTGAGGTCCTATTTTTTAATTTACCTCCTAACTTCCTATATTCAGCTTTTAGGACCACATCCCATTTTTTTACCTATATCGCTGGTACCTATATGCAGCACGACAACTGGCTGTTCACCCTCCCACTCCAGAATGCCCTGCAGCCGCCCCGAGACATCCTTGACCCTTGCACCAGGGAGGCAATATACCATCCTAGAGTCTCGTTTGCGACCGCAGAAACGTCTAACTATTCCCCTTACAATTGAATCCCCTATCACTATAGCTCTCCTGCTCTTTTTCCTCTTGTCCTGTGCAGCAGGACCACCCATGGTGCCAGGAATTTGGCTGCTGCTGCCTTCCCCTGATGAGCCATCTCCCTCAACAATATCCAAAGTGGTATATCTGTTTGAAAGGGGGATGGCCACAGGGGACCCCTGCACTACCTGCCTGCGCCTAATACTCTGCCTGGTGGTCACCCATTCCCTTCCTGCCTGTGCAGTTTTTACCTGCGGCGTGACCAACTCCCTAAATGTGCTATCCACGATGTCCTCCAGCATCGCAAATGCTCCAGTATGTATCCATCCACTGCGGTCTGTCAGTAGCTGCAGCTAGATACACTTCCCGCACACATGGTCGTCGGGGACACAAGAAGTGTCTCTGATTTCCCACATAGTACAGGAAGAGCATGCCACAGGATCGAGCTGTGCTGCCATGACTTACCCTTTAATTAATTCAAATTAAATCAAATCAATACCACTAATTACACTACAATTAAATGATATACTCAAGGGCTCTTGTTTACTACCACTCCCCACTACACAACAGAGACCCGAGAAACTATAAACCACAAAAATTAAGTTTGGAAAATAGAGAGAAATGCTCACCAACCAATCACCTGCTTTGTGGTGACGTCGCACTTCGATTACTTTTTACTTCTCTCTGTTGCCGCTCTTTAACTCCTCGGTTGCCGCACTCAGTCTCCACCCAGGGCCGCTCTCGCTGCTGCCGCCGGTGTGTCTGGGCTGCTCTTGCTCCCTGCTCTTTAACTCCTCGGTCTCAGTATTCCGCTAGTTACAACCTCCAAAAACTAACAGATTTGTCAAACACGATTTCTCTTTCATAAATCTGTGTTGACTCTGCCAAATCCTATTATTATTTTCTAAGTGCCTTGTTACCATGTCCTTAATAGATTCTAGCATTTTCCCTACTACTGATGTCAGGCTAACTGATCTGTAGTTTGCCGTTTTCTCTCTTTTCCCCCCTCCCCCCTTTCTTAAATAGTGGGGTTACATTTGCTACCTTCCAATCTGCGGGAACCGTTCTGGAATCAATGGAATTTTGGAAGATGACAACCAGTGCATCCACTATCTCTATAGCCACCTCTTTCAAAATCCTAGGATGTAGGCCATCAGGTCCAGGGGATTTATCGGCTTTCGGTTAATTAATTCATTAATTTCTCCAGTACAATTTTTTTTTTTACTAATAATTTCTTTCAGTTCCTCTTTCTCTCTTGAGCCTTGGTTCTCCACTATTTCCGGGAAGACAGACCCAGTATTTGTTTAATTTCTTTGCCCTTTCCTTATTCCCCATTATAATTTTTCCTGTCTCAGCCTGTAAGGGTCCCACATTTACTTTCACTAATCTTTTCCTTTTTACATGCCTATAGAAGCTTTTACAGTCTGTTTTTATGTGTCTCGCTAGTTTATTTTGGAGACCTTGGAGATAAAGGAAAGTGAGGGATCGGACGGTAGTTGGAATGCAAGGGTGGGCCAAGTGTGGTTTTGAGCTGATGGTGATTTTGAAAGGAAGAAGGATTGTGCCTGATTGAAAGGGAGACATTAACAATGTCACTAACACGGGGGCCAGGAGTGGTAGTTGAACAGTGAATACTTGGGTGGGGAGGGGGCTGGCTCCAGATCAACTTTGCTAATCTGGACTACTCTACTAATTTGGTGCAGATTCCACTTTCACATCTCTGGTGCTATCAGTGACATTACTCTTATGGTAGAGCATTGCAAGAAAGGCTTGTAATGCTGCCATGAACAAGGCCCACTTGGCTCATTTACGGTTGCGCCATTAAGCCCACAAAATGCTTAAAGTTGAAAAAGTTTGGAATGGAAAAACACACCGGTGTTTCACACGGTAATCAGTAAAAACAAAACCCCAACTTGAGCCAGTAGAACCAAAAAGTCCCGGGAGAGTGTGGGGGCCATGTGCTCTAGCATATACTGTCCTCTCTGACGTGCTAAAAAACTTACTTTTGCTGACAGTCATTTGTGCTTTAGAGAAATTAAATGCCCTACTTCCCACTGCGCATAAGCCTGACTAGCATGCTGTGTCGTGGGACTCCTTGTAGTAACCTTGATTTAAAACCCCTAATATAGGCAAATTTCTGGGCTGTTATACTTTTGCGGCCTACTGTAGCATCCTTCTCCCCATCCCAAACTAACTTGGAGCAACACGCTGTTGAAGACTTCTGTTTGAGCAGAGAGGGGAAGAATATATATATTTATTTCAGGTTACGACTTGCAATGTATTTCTGGCCCATTGCCAACAACAGGTAACCACATGTCACACTGCCTTCAGAAGTAGAATAAAGCAAGAAAGCACATGGTGACCCACTTAGAGAGACTTGATTTGCGGGAGTGAGACCAACAATGCATTAATTCTTCCTCCTCCATCTGAGGGAAATTATGCAAGTCTGTTTATCAAAACTTCTGCAGCCCTACTGAATTGACTGGAAACTCCATGCAAGCAGTATAACCGGCTTCGGGGCTAGTGCAATTAAAACAGAAAATGCTTGAAATACTCAGCAGCTCAGGCAGCATCTGTGGAGAGAGAAACAGAGTTAACATTTCAGGTCGATGACCCTTCATCAGAACTGGAAAAAGTTGGAGATGAAACATTTTTAAGCAAGTGTAGGGGCAGGGAAATTGGGGAGGGGAGGAAAGAACAAAAGGGAAGGTCTGATGAAGGGCCAGCGACCTGAAACGTTAACTGTTTCTCTCTCCACAGATGTTGCCTGACCTGAGTATTTCCAGCATTTTCTGTTTTTATTTCAGATTTTCAGCATCTGCAGTATTTTGCTTTTGTATTAGGGGCTAGTGCATGTCTGTTCATGATTTAACTGCATCACTGCCCTTATTCCCATGTTTTCACCAGTGTATGAGTTTCCAAATTCCTTCACTTGTTGGGTAGCAACTTTTCCGACTCCCCGAGATTTTATTTCACTCTTGTTCTCCCGGGCCCTGCTCCCACCCTGCCCGTTAACAACCCCCCACCCACTCCCCTCCCCCCACCCACCCCTTGCTTTCCCAGCCTCCACAGTTTTATCCTGTCCTATTCTCAAGGTGGATGCACATGCTGGGGCATAGTTCTACAAGTGCCTACAATTCTCCAGTGTGTCTTTAAATATTGTTTTCACCTTTAAATCTAGACAGTGGATATCTGCAGTCTCTTTAACCATGGGTGAGAGGAGAGAGATCATAAACTGATCCTGTTCTGTCCTACTGTCCATAAGTACATATTTTCCAGTTGTGTTTTCTAGGTAGTGACTGGGAGTGGGGACCATGGATGTGCTTCTTATTCTGACCCCAACCCCCCACCCCTAATCCAGAGATCAGCCGCAGTGCCCTCTTCACCATCCTAGCTGATATCAGCTAATTCAGCTCGGGCATGGAACCTGGGACGTAACTGGTACTCCACACTGCACACTTGCTGTTTTAGCCATTTTAAATGAAGCATAAGAATTTTTACAGGAATAAAATAGTAATGAAAGATTTCAATAAGGCAAAAACTGGTGTGCTGTGGCAGATAGCTATGAACTTAAATTTTAAAACCCGCCCCAGCGTGGTTCTTGAGGTTAACAAGTGAATTCACATACAGATGAACTAATTGAGAAACTTGTGCCATCAACTGACCAAATTGGGTGATGCTGATGTTAAAATCTATATTGCCATCCATTTTCTGTAACTATCTACAAAATTCTCTTCATATAAAGCAGTCCAAATTACGATGCTATGATTAAGGTATGACACTAAGCTTGTGAAATGTTCTTTTGTAGATTGTCATTTGTGGCTTTGCAATAGCTTCTGGAGCAGCACAGAGGCTGGTATTTGGCTATGATAGTTATGGAAACATTTGTGGCCAAAAGAACGCCAAAGTGGAACAAGATAAATGGACTGGTCTTGATCTCACAGACGAGAAGTAAGTATATTGTTGGTATTCTAGAATGATGTGCACTATGTTACATTATAGATCATGCTGGATCCCATATCTTCTAAATATGAGATTTTATTAGGAATCTGCGATGTATCCTGTTGCATGAAATATTAATTTGTAGTCTGGCAATGGAAAATACAGAAACCTTCATTTCTAGATTTTTAACAGCAGAGATGCCCAAACATCATGTCAAGACTACATGCGCCCTTATTTCTTTTTCCCTATTAAGTAAAAATTTTTAAATACTGCAAATTAGGTTCTTTTTGGAGAAAAGAAAAATCAGGGTTTTTTTTTTTTTAAGATGTGTCCTGGTGGCAGGTCCCACATGAGGACCTTCTATCTCCTCAGCTCCCAATATTGCTACTGGTTCTGTCTCCAGCGGTGGAGGATGTGGAATGAAGAAGAAAGATCCCCTTCATTGTAGGGTCTTCAAGCCCATGGGTGAGATGAGGCAGAACTTTCTGGAGCTTAACTTTTGCAAGCCCCAAAACCATCCCGTTTGATTTCTGCCAATTCCATCACCCATTGTGTTTCGTATCATTGGAACCTTTGTAGGAAATGCAAAACTGGGTGCTGCAGCACTCTAGTGAATATTAATGTAGGTGGTTCTGGGGCATATACTGGAAAGGAAGGACATTTGCTTACCTTGTCCACCTGCATTTGTAGAGGTGTATTGGCTAAATTGTTTCTAATATTTTCCTTCCATTTTCCCTAATATCTAACCAAGTACAACTGGATTTGCTTAACACTTACTTTCTTTGTATTTGCCTCATCGACTAATCAGTGGAGCCTTTATAATGTTAAAAGTGTCGTAGGTAAAAGACCCAGTAATATGTTTAATATTAAAGTAATAGTGCACAAACTCTGTTGCTGTTTTACAGTTTTTTCCTTCTAATATCCATTTTTAGCTGATCGTAAAAGGAAAGAAAGACTTGCATTTATATAGCATCATTCATGACCTCAGGACATCCCAAAGTGCTTTACAGCCAATGAAGTGTAGTCACTGTTGTAATGTAGGAAACGCGGCAGCCAATTTGCACACCGCAAGCTCCTGCAAACAACAATGTGATAATGACCAGGTAATCTGTTTTTGTGATGTTGATTGAGGGGTAAGTATTGACCAGGACACTGGGGATAAGTCCCATGCTCCTCTTCGAAATAGTGCCATTGAAACATAGAAGATAGGAGTAGGCTATTCGGCCCCTCGAGCCTGCTCCGCCATTCAATGCGATCATGGCTGATCATCCAAATTCAGTACCCGGTCCCTGCTTTCTCCCCATACCCCTTGGTCCCTGCTTTCTCCCCATACCCCTTGGTCCCTTTAGCCTTAAGAAATATATCCAACACCTTCTTGAATATATTTAATGAATTGGCCTCTACTGCCTTCTGTGGTAGAGAATTCCACAGGTTCACCACTCTCTGGGTGAAGAAATTCCTCCTCATTTCTGTCCTAAATGGCCTACTCCTTATCCTTAGACTGTGACCCCTGGTTCTGGACTCCCCGACCATCGGGAACATCTTTCCTGCATCTAGTCTGTCCAGTCCTGTCAGAATTTTATAAGTTTCGATGAGATCCCCTCTCATTCTTCTAAACTCCAGCGAGTACAAGCCCATTCGATCCAATCTCTCCTCATACGTCATTCCTGCCATCCCAGGTATCAGCCTGGTGAATCTTCGTTGAACTCCTTCCATGGCAAGAACATCCTTCCTCAGATAAGGTGACCAAAACTGCGCACACTACTCAAGATGTGGTCTCACCAAGGCCCTGTACAACTGCAGCAAGACATCCTTGTTACTGTACTCAAACCCTCTTGCTACGAAGGCCAACATACCATTTGCCTTCTTAACCGCCTGCTGCACCTGCATGCTTACCTTCAGCGACTGGTGCACAAGGACACCCAGGTCTCGTTGCACTTCCCCTTCTCCCAATCTATTGCCATTCAGATAATCTGCCTTCCTGTTTTTGCCACCAAAGTGGATAACCTCACATTTATCCACGTTATATTGCATCTGCCATGCTTCTGCCCAATCACCCACCCTGTCCAAATCATACGGGAGTTTCTCTGCATCCTCCTCACAGCACACACGCCCACCCAGCTTTGTGTCATCTGCAAATTTGGAGATATTACATCTAGTTCCCTTGTCTAGATCATTAATATATATACGTGTAAAGTCGGCGCAGAGAACGCAAGCAGAAGCGGGGTAAGAGGGCCGGAATCCAAAATAGGCTGAAGAGGGCCCCACACAAACCCTCCCTCCCAAGTATTTTCCTGGCCAACGTCAGGTCACTAGAAAATAAAATGGATGAGATCAAACTTGATCTCTCCTCACAGAAAAGGACAAAGGAATGCTGCGCCATGATCTTCACAGAGACCTGGTTGAACAACGGCATCCCTGACACCACCATCCAGCTAGAAGGACGCACGGTCTTCCGCGCCGACAGAACTGTAGACTCCGGTAAGAGCAAGGGAGGCGGTTTGTGCATTTACACTAACGATGCCTGGTGCACTAACACGGACATAATCGATAGATCCTGTTCGGCTGATTTGGAATTCCTCATGGTAAGGTGCAGACCCTTCTACCTGCCTCGGGAATTCACGGCTGTTATCACTGCGGTCAACATCCCACCACGCGCTAATGCCAAACTAGCACTGAAGGACCTCGACAGGGCCATCAGCGAACAACAAACTGCGCACCCAGACGGAGCTTTTATCGTCGCGGGGGACTTCAATCACATAAACCTAAAATCTGTACTACCGAAATTCCACCAGAATGTTTCCTGCCCCACAAGAGGGGAGAACACTGGATCAAGTCTACACGAGCATTGTAGACGCTTATAAGGCCATTCCCTGCCCCCACCTTGGGAAGTCTGACCACCTCTCCCTGTTCCTAGTCCCGGCATACAAACCGCTCATCAAAAGAGTGAGAACATCAGTGAGATCAGTGAAAGTATGGCCAGAGGGGGCAGTCTCGGAGCTTCAGGATTGCTTCGAACGCACTGATTGGGGCATGTTTGCCGATAATGACATCGAGGAATACGCATCCACAGTGCTATTCTACATTAACAGTTGCGTCGAGGTCGTCACGACCCATAAAAATATCAGGACATACCCCAACCAGAAACCCTGGATGAACGGAGAGGTCCGCTCACTGTTGAAAGCACGCGACGCAGCATTTAAATCTGGCGACGCGGCGGCTTACAGTGCAGCTAGGACCAACCTAAAAAAGGGTATCAGGACTGCCAAAAGGAAACAGACACTGCGGAGAGAGGATCATTTCCGCAACAACTCGGACCCCCGGCGCATGTGGCAAGGCATCCAGTCCATCACTGACTACAAGAGCAAAAACACCAGCCCCCCGGTTAGCGATGCCTCCCTTCCGGAGGAGCTTAACAACTTCTACGCTCGCTTCGACAGGGACAACAGGGAGCCAGCTACCAAAGCCTTGCCACCCCCGGAAGACCAGGTGCTCACTCTGTCGACCTCCGACGTAAGGGGTGTTCTACGCGGAGTGAACACACGAAAGGCTGCTGGACCGGATAGCACCTCTGGACGGGTACTCAAGGAATGTGCTGATCAGCTGGCTGATGTCTTCACCGCCATCTTCAATCTGTCATTGGCCCAGGCAGTAGTCCCTACATGCTTCAAGACCGCTACCATTTTTCCTGTGCCAAAGCAAACGGCTGTGACGTGCCTGAATTACTATCGACCTGTCGCACTCACACCCATCATAATGAAGTGTTTCGAGAGACTGGTCTTGGCTCACATCAAAGCCAGTGTTCCTGCCTCTCTTGACCAACACCAGTTTGCCTATCGTGCAAACAAATCAACGGAGGATGCAATCACAACTGCTCTACACTCGGCACTGAATCACTTAGATGGTAAAGAGACCTACATCAGAATGCTGTTCATAGACTACAGCTCAGCATTCAACACTCGTCCCCAACAAGCTGGCCACCAAACTCCACACTCTCTTGGCCTGAACACTTCCCTCTGCAACTGGACCCTGGACTGCCTAACAAACAGACCCCAGTCTGTCAAATTAGGTAACCTCCCCGCCCCCCCCCCCCCGCCCTGACCCTGAACACGGGGGCCCCACAAGGATGTGTGCTGAGCCCCCTCCTCTACTCCCTCTTCACCCACGACTGTGTGGCTGTTCATGGTTCCAACACCATCATCAAGTTTGCGGATGATACCACGGTGGTAGGCCAGATCACCAACAACGATGAGTCAGCCTACAGGGAGGAGGTCCAGTATCTCGTGAAGTGGTGCGCCGATAACAACCTGGCCCTTAACATCAAGAAAACCAAAGAAATCATTGTGGACTTCAGGAAGTCTAAAGGTGGAAGTCACACCCCCATCCACATCCATGGGGCTGTGGTGGAAAGGGTGGACAGCTTTAAGTTCCTCGGAGTCCACATCACGGAAGACCTCTCCTGGTCGCTCAATACCTCCTCTCTGGTGAAGAAGGCCCAGCAGTGCCTATATTTCCTAAGGAGGCTGAAGGGATGTAACCTGTCACCCCTGATCCTCTCTAACTTTTACCGCTGCACAATAGAGAGCATCCTGACGAACTGTATCACAGTATGGTATGGCAGCTGTAGCTACGATGACCGGAAAGCCCTGCAGCGGGTAGTCAAAACTGCCCAACGCATTACCGGCACCCGGCTACCGACCATAGAGCACATATACCAGAAACGCTGTTTACGGAGGTCACGGACCATCATCGAAGACCCTACCCACCCCAGCCACAGTCTGTTCGCCCTCCTGCCATCTGGGAGACGCTACAGATGCATTCGCACCCGAACGACCAGATTTAGGAACAGCTTCTTTCCCAGGGCTGTCATCCCACTGAACTCCACAAATAAACTATAAAGCCTGCACATCTGTCAATGCACTTTATTATGATTATGTTTATGTTAATGTATTACAAGCCAAATGAATGTTGAATGTTTAAATGTCTTAATCTAAATGTACACTCTCGGGAGCCGCAAGCCTACATTTCGTTGTACTGCACTTGTGCACTAACAATGACAATAAAGTTGATTATGATTATGATTATGCGGGACCTTATCGAAAGCCTTCTGAAAGTCCAAATACACCACATCCACTGGTTCTCCCTTATCTATTTTACCAGTTACATCCTCAAAAAATTCCAGTAGATTAGTCGAGCACGATTTACCTTTTGTAAATCCATGTTGACTTTGTCCGATCCTGTCACTGTTTTCCAAGTGCTCTGCTATTACATCTTTTATAATGGACTCTAGCATTTTCCCCACTACCGATGTCAGGCTTACCGGTCTGTAATTCCCCGTTTTCTCTCTCCTTTTTTGAATAGTGGGGTAACATTAGCTACCCTCCAATCCATGGGTACTGTTCCAGATTCCATCGAATGTTGGAAAATGATCAGCGATGCATCTACTATTTCTAGGGCCACTTCCTTAAGTACCCTAGGATATAGATTATCAGGCCCTGGGGATTTATCGGCCTTCAATCCCGTCAATTTCCCTAACGCCATTTCCCTACAAATACTGATTTCTTTCAGTTCCTCCCTTTCATCAGACCCTATGTTCCCCGACATCTCTGGGAGGTTATTTGTGTCCTCCTTTGTGAAGACAGAACCAAAGTATGTATTTAATTGGTCAGCCCTTTCTTTGTTCCCCATTATAAATTCCCCTGATTGTGACTGCATGGGACCTACGTTTGACTTCTCCAATCTTTTTCTCTTCACATATCTATAAAAGCTTTTACAGTCAATTTTTATGTTCCCTGCAAGCTTACTCTCGTATTCTATTTTCCCCTTAATTAATCCCTTTGTTGAATCCTAAACTGCTCCCAATCCTCAGGTTTACTGCTTTTTCTGGCCAATTTATATGTCCTCTCCTTGGATCTTATGCTATCCCTAATTTCCCTCGTTAGCCACGGTTGAGTCACCTTTTTTGTTTTATTTTTATGCCAAACTGGGATGAACAAATTCTGTAGTTCATAATAATAATAATCAACTTTATTGTCATTGTTAGCGCACAAGTGCAGTACAACGAAATGTAGGCTTGCGGCTCCTGAGAGTGTACATTTAGATTAAGACATTTAAACATTCAACATACATTTGGCTTGTAATACATTAACATAAACATAACCATAATAAAGTGCATTGGCAGATGTGCAGGCTTTAGAGTTTAATTGTGGAGTTCAGTAGGATGACAGCCCTGGGAAAGAAGCTGTTCCTAAATCTGGTCGTACGGGTGCGAATGCATCTGTAGCGTCTCCCAGATGGCAGGAGGGCGAACAGACTGTGGCTGGGGTGGGTAGGATCTTTGATGATGGACCGTGACCTCCGTAAACAGTGTTTCTGGTCTATCTGCTCTATGGTCGGTAGCCGGGTGCCGGTAATGCGTTGGGCAGTTTTGACTACCCGCTGCAGGGCTTTCCGGTCATAGTAGCTACAGCTGCCATACCATACTGTGATGCAGTTCGTCAGGATGCTCTCTATTGTGCAGCGGTAAAGTTAGAGAGGATCAGGGGTGACAGGTTACATCCCTTCAGCCTCCTTAGGAAATATAGGCGCTGAGGAGGTATTGAGGGACCAGGAGAGGTCTTCCGTGATGTGGACTCCGAGGAACTTAAAGCTGTCCACCCTTTCCACCACAGCCCCATTGATGTGGATGGGGGTGTGACTTCCGCCTTTAGACATCCGTGTGGCCTTTGAATGTTTGCCATTGCCTATCCACCGTCAACCCTTTGAGTGACATTCCCCAATCAATCCTACCCAACTCGCGCCTCAGACCATCATAGTTTCCTTTATTTAAATTCAGGACCCTAGTCTCTGAGTCAACTACTTCATTCTCCACCTTAATGAAGAATTCCATCACATTATGATTGCTCCGACCCAAGGGGCCTCGTACAACAAGATTGCTAATTAATCCTTTCTCATTACATAATACCCAGTCTAAGATGGCCTAATCTCTGGTTGGTTCCTTGACGTATTGGTCCAGGAAACCATCCCGTAAACACTCCAGGAATTCCTCCTCCACAGTATTGTTACTAATTTGGTTAGCCCAATCCTATATGTAGATTAAAGTCACCCATGATGACTGCTGTGCCCTTATTGCACACTTCTCTAATTTCCCTTTTAATGCCATCCCCAACCTCCGTATTACTGTTTGGAGGTCTATATACCACTCCCACTAACGTTTTCTGCCCCTTGGTATTTCTCAGTTCTACCCATACAGATTCCACATCATCAGAGCTAATATCCTTCCTTACAGTTGTGTTAATCCCTTCTTTAACTAGCAATGCTACCTCCCTTTCCTTTTTGCCTATCTTTCCTGAATATTGAATACCCCTGGATGTTGAGTTCCCAGCCTTGGCCACCCTGGAGCCATGTTTCCGTAATCCCAATCAAATCATATTCGTTTACCTCTATTTGCGCAGCTAATTCATCCACCTTAATACGAATGCTCCTCGCATTAAGACACAAAGCCTTCAGGCTTGTTTTTTTAAAGCTCTTAGACCTATTAGAATTATTATTTACTGTGGCCATGTTTGATTTAAACCGGATCTTTTACATCCACCTGAAAGAGCAGACAGGGCCTCTGTTTAACATCTCACCCAGAAGACGGCACCTCTGACAGTACAGCACTCCCTCAGTACTGCACTGGACTGTCCGCCTAGATTTGTGTGCTCAAGTCTCTGGAGTGGGACTAGAACCCACTGCCTTCTGATTCAGAGTCGAGAGTGCTACCCACTGACACTGGAATTGAACTGTCAATTGAATTGAAGAAAAAAGAAAGTTGAAAATATGCTTTTTGTGCTTTAATATTTGTTGTGTATTTTTTTCCCCCTCAGATATGTCTTTTTCTTGGATCCCTGCAACTTGGACGTGACTCATTTCAAAATCAAATCCATAGCGCTATGTGTGGCTAAATGTCCAGATAGGAATCTGAACACACTCAAGGATGTTCAGAATTTTGCAAAAACAAATGGTAAGACCAAAATGTTGGTGGTGGGTGGGTGACAGAGAAGAAAAATCGAGGATTCAAATGTATTTTTATCCATGCTGTGACCCTCGCTCTGACAGTTCACCTCAGTATTCAAACTGTCCAGAACAAGAGGGCATAACTTTAAAATTAAACGTGTATTTAAAAATAACAAGGCTCCCATGAGCAGGCCTTGGGCTGCCTGCTCTTTTTCAGTCTGAAAAGTTCCATTTATGGCCATCTTCTGACTCTTGGCTTAAAGTCCATTTTCTATCCAGCAAGGTGTTTTATTTCCAATCCATGATTCTTTATCTGAGCTATTAACTTCTAATGCCGAACCCTTTTTTCAAAAGTTTTCTGAAAATCCAAATATATAATAGACATTTCCTCCATTCTGGATGTAAATAATATAATTTGAATTCTCCAGGTTCCCTTTCCTGATCCATGCTGACTGTCCTTTAATAAATTAGATTTTCACCCTACATTTCTGAAAATTGTTTGAAGACTGTTCTTGCAACAGATATTTAATGTACTGGTCTATAAGCTTCCAGCTGTGCCATTTTAAATACTGGGAGTTACATTGGCCACTTTCCAGTCCTCAGTCTCTCCCGAATTTAACAAACTTACAGAATTTCAGTGAAATATTTCCTTGTTCTTAAACTGTCTCCATCTTGGCACACACTTTTTGAAAGAAGCTGTCTCTATTTCTCTCGCTTCTGCCTCACTCTTTATCCTCAGCATCTCTCTTTTAGGTCTCTGTGTGGCTTTCATACTTGTTCCCTTACTCAACATCCATCTTAGGTTTTTTAAAACCTGGAGTGTGCAGGGAGATGGGAGGCAACCAGGTTGCATGTACAAAGAGGCACAGCAACATGGAGTACTGAAAGAGAAGCTGGGGCTGAGGGGGCACTGGCGCTCATTGTGGCCAGGAAGAAGCATGGAGATGAGACTGAATGATCACCAGCTATGAGGGAGTGGGGAGAGGGGCTGGAACAATCATGGGTGATGGCCTGGGACGACAGTGGAATTGGGGCCTGGAAGGATCTTGGGCTGTGTGATGGAGGGGGCTATTGATGCTTGGTGCGTATTCGGTTGGGATGGAGCACTGGAGGGGAAAAGGGGGAGAATTTACGAGGTTAGAAATATGGGACAATAGGGGTGTGCTAGGGTACATGTGTGTCTGTGCCTGACTCTTTGCGCATCCCCCTTAAATTGGAAGGATGTCTATTATTGTTTACATGGTATTTTAAAAAGCTGACCATATTTGTCAAGCAATGTTGACATGTTTTTGTCCAGAACTGTGTGCTGCCACTTCTACCTTGCTGCATTCTTCAGGTGAAACAAGTTCAAGTGTTTAGTGTGTCTGAAACCTGTATCTTAATGAAGTAAAGTTTTAATATTGATTTGCCTCATCTGCAGCATTGATGCAAGTCAACAAACTAGTGTTTTTTAAAAAAAAAACTTAAGTTCTTGTTTTTATTGCAGGATCTAAACTGTGCTCGTATCAGCTCAGTCCAGACGAATATACATCAAAAAAATCGACTTTGTGTCCTAAACTTCCTGTTTTATCAAGGTAGGAAAGTTCAGAGTTAATTAGTATAAGAAATTGTCAGTCACAATGTATATACTCCAGTGATTAAACTTTAAAAATCAGTTTTTCTTAAACAATGTATTCTGTGCTATGGGCAAATGTGAAACTTCTCCACAAGCTGTGATTAATATGGGTTTATATTTTGAAGTTTGTGTTTTCTTATTCAACTGACTTAAAACTTGAGCAATTCCTAATTCAAGCTAATTATATTTCATATGTCTTAAGTGTTTCTGTATTTTCTAAGTGAACGGTTGAAATATCTAAACCCTTCCTGGATATATCTTCAGTTCTACAGTCTTTCTGTCCTTCAATGAGCTGATGCTTGTTATTGGCAGTTTAAACTTTTCCTCAGTTCTGATCTGGATTATTAGATGTCGCTAAATATTGACAAATTGGCCATGAAATTCAATGCCACTGCACCCATTTTTCATGCACAAAACCGGCGCCTAAGCATCCAATATGTTGGGGGGGGAAGGGAGAGAGGAGCACTTCTGTTCATTACGTGGGAAGTGCATCGCCCGCCATATTGGTAAAGGCAGAAAAAGAGGTGTTCAAGGCTTGTGCCTGAAACAGGCATTGGGCCCTTTGCATGTGTACTGTTTAGCTACTTCACCATAGTGTCTCTTTCTGGTCCCTTGCCAAAGGTTTCATGTGGAACTTCTGAGTTTCTCTCCCACCTCTCTCCCTCTCCATCCTGATGTTTAATTGCTGTTTTTTCTGAAGAGAAAACTGACCTTTTAGACTCTTGACATTCTTTCTCCAACTCTAATGTTGATGATCTTGGCCAAAAAGCAACCTGTCCACATCCCCAGCTTTGCTCTAATCTAATGCTTTACTATGACCAACATTAGTCAGTGTTATTCATGTGTGTTGGATTCACCACTCTCTGGATTCTAATAATGTTTGTGGTCTTGATGATATCCCTCGTTGCTAAGGTGCGGTGTGTGCCTTCTGAACTTTGTCCCTGTTTAATCCTGCATCAGGCCATTTCCTGTATTTTAGAAATTAGCTTGTGTTCATCCCATCCCCAATTGATCCCTTGTACCGTTAAAACTACCACCCTATTGCCTTTCACCTGTAATTTCTAAAGTTAGCAAAACTACTGTTAACGCTCATTATTTTATTGCTTGAGATTTGTCATTAAATCCATGAAGCCCAGTATTATTTTTGTCTTGGTTATTCCATTTAGATGTCTTGTCTTTTAATGTATCTTTGGAACCCTGTGCTTAAATGCCTTGCAGAACCTATTGTCATCATCTTTGACAACTCCTAGGCCCATTACCATTATAAGGTCTTCCATCAAAGTTGTGTTCACAGCTGTCTCGTTTCCCCTCAAATTGTATATCTGTGCTGTTGATGATTCATCCTCTGACTCTTTTACCATTAGCTCAAGAATTCCCTAGGGGGTCTATTATCTCTCTCTCATTTTGTTCATTCTCCAAATCGATGACCTCCTATCCCTGCAACAATTTGGACTTATTCCTAACTCTTTAATGCTGTACTCAAACCATTTACAGGGGTAGATCAAATTGTGCTTGCTGGCAAAAGGCAGTTACCATAAGTAGACTGACTCACCTGTGAACTGAAACATGCATCCTTGTATTCAAATTCCTCCATGGCCTCACCCCCCCTCTATCTCTGCTCCGAGATCTCTGCACTCTTCCAATCCTGGCCTCTTGAGCATCCCTGTTTTTAATCGCTCCACCATTGGCGGCCGCACCTTCAGCTGCCTGGGCCCTAAGCTCTGGAATGCCGTCCCTAAACTTCTCTGCCTTTCTACCGCTTTCTCCTCCTTCAAGACGCTCCTTAAAACCTACCTCATTACATCTGTCCTAATATCGCCTTATGTGGCCTGGTGTCAAATTTTGTTTGATAATGCTCCTGCGAAGTGCCTTGTGGTGTTTTACTATGTTAAAGGCGATATACAAATGCTAGTTTTTGTTGTTCTGTATGCTGTAACTGCATGACTAACCACTGGTATACATCTGAGACCATGTGGGATGCCCACCAGATTCTCCAGTCTACTCTGAAAGGTGGTAAATACAACACAATCAGGGCTAAACATTTAGGCTCAAACATGTGGTCAGATTTATTTGCAAGTGAGATAATTAAACAGAAGCATAATTAAACAGAAGCATGATGTATCGGAGTATAATGCTTGACTTGCCCAATTTATGAAGTTCTTTATAACAAAACAAGCAATCAGAAATCTTGTCATTAGCATCTTGGTGAGTTCGATGAGTGTCACGTGGAATCCCTGTTAGCTGCTTCACACGGTATAGGCAGCGGGAAGCTGGGGATTATGAGCGGCTTTTCCATTATGTCTCTTTACTTGGATAAAGCAGGTTGATATTCAAACAAATTTGTTTCAGTGGTGAAGATATTATCCATTTTTAACACTTAAGCACACATGGTGTGAATAGTGGTTTCCTGGCCAGGTATCCAGATGGAAATTGAACTTGAATCTTGTCTGGGTCTTAAAATCCCATTGATGCTTTGGAACAATATACAACCTGACTCCTTTTAGAACAGAGCAGGTTTCACCATTTTGCCATTCAAAATACTGGTTTTTGACTACTTCTCCCAATTTGTGGATTTGCCTACACTGGTAAATCAGAGAAAGCTCACCCTGGTTCAAGCACGACAGTTCCAAAGGAACCTTGATCCTGATACTGTACCTGGTGCCATCAAAACCTTGGTGTGATCTCCAGAGGCCCCTGGCTATTTCCCAGAATTGCAAAGTCTTCCCATCTAAAGAGAAATAAGATGGCAAGAAGGAAGAAGTGACTCAGGGGTTACCTGAACCATCAATAGGGTGTTGACTCAATGGAGGAATGCCATTATTATCTTAATGCATCTCCATGTGTGTTTCTATTTGAAAGGGCTCTCTTGTTCATTGAGAATTGTTGGAAATCATTTAACTTGACATGAGTCTATAAAAGTAATATTTTGCATCATATACTGCTCAATCTCAAGGTTGTATGCATAGGTACTGTGCTTACGCCACACCGTTTATTTCAGCAGTGGCTTTAAAGGTAAAACACTACCACCCAGATAGGCAAGTTGCAGTTGGAATCAAAGCACTGCACCATAGTAGAGTGCTTCCAACTTCAGGTAGTGGGGAAGAAGAGAGAAGTTAAAGGATTTGGGTGGCGGAGTTGGTTTCAGGACTGTACTCTTTGTTAACCTGTTCTGGAACTGCATTGATTGGGACTGAAGTCTGCAAATGCAGTATATCTGCAATCTTTATCTCAGCCACTTGTGGGACAATTGGGATCTGAATGGAGGTGCAAAAATGAAAGGAATTTATCAAAAGATAGGCAAATAATTCATCAATGGATAAAATGGGTTCGTATTTTGAAATTATTTGTAACTTATTTGGAGAAAATGTGATGGACTGTTTTATAGATACTATTTTAACGTGCTTTATGACGGGTTTATAAGCTGTTTTTAAGTTGTTCAATTTGATTCTATTTCCCCACTGCAGTGAAAGCTGGGTTTAAAAAAAACAAACCAACTCATTTTGAGTTGGCTGCTTTACCTTGCAGTTTGCCTTATTAATAAGGAATAATGTGTAGGCACGGTTGAAGTCCGATTAGGTTTGACATTTGTAAATACATATTTAAAAAATGTGATCGTGCCCATCACTGTCGTCCATCATCTCCATTATTGATATTAATTTGACATTACATTTTTCCTGTCTTTTTGTTTTACACCAGTAAGCCTGTACCATTCTTCCATCGTTGTGCCCCAGTGGAAAGTGACTGCTATGTCAAGTTTATTAAGGCCCTGACCACCTTCGTCAGTGACAATAGTGTCTTGCAGAGAGTGATTACTGGAGTAATGACCAGCAAAGAAATTATAGTGGGACTTTGCTTATTATCTCTAGGTAATAATTCTTGAATCCATCCTTTTTATTAAAAATAAAATAATTAAGCAATATTGAACCAGGAATTGTGTTATTGAATAATGCAATTTAGTGTAAGTGCTTTGGTTATATTTAGCAAGTTATTGCATCCCAAAGTAATGTATACCCCTGTTTTTTTTAAGTTTTATTTCTTATTGGTAAGCTTGACATTAGGAATAACTGTGTCTCAACTAATTGGAAATTTTATGAATAGCCACTGACATTATATAACTGTATTCTCTTTTTAGATCTCTAACTCAAAAGCCATTTGTCCTTTTTATAAAAAAAAAAAAAAAATGTTTTGTTTCCTATTAGTTTGCCGTCCAATATGATTTTTGTATTCCCTGGGGCACTTTAAATGGAAATGTGGATGAGGCAAATATTTTGACATGCTGTCGAGATGCAAAATTGTAAGTTGGGCCCTTGTCTGATGTAGAGGTGTAGAGTAGGCTGGATCAGCATGCTGATAAAATGCTTTAGAACTGGGCAAAAAGAATCAAAGCCTGAGGTCATTAGTGTGAGGCTAGATTTCCTTTGGCTTCTGTTAAAGTGCCATTAAGGGTATGTTATTGATGCTGATTGGCATTATTGGAGATGGTGGCAGAGATGGATAGAACAGAGATGATTGGTTTTTTTGAAAGAAAGAAAGACTTGCATTTATATAGTCCCTTTCACAACCTCTGGATGTTCCACAGTGCTTTTCAGTCAATTAAATACTTTTGAAGTGTAGTCAAGTGAAATGTAGGAAATGCAGCAGCCAATTTGCGCACAGCACGGTCCCACAAACGGCAATGTGATCATGACCAGATAATCTGTTTTGAGTTGTTTGAGGAATAAATATTGGCGAGGACACCAGGGAGAACTCCCCTGCTCTTTGGGTTTTATTCAGCAGGTTTGCAATGAATGCTCATTTTGTTTATACTTCTCTAAACCTTTTAGTTGTGAAACAGAATGTTGCAGTACGTTGAACGACTGGATAAAATCAAAGCACGTTGACGTATAAATCCGCAGCTCACGGCTTAATTAAAACCTGGGAAATATGGATTCTCAGTAAAGCCTTTTGTACTACTTTAGGAAGATAGTAGAGTGCCCACCACAAGTGGGCATAGTAGTATTTGAGCTAAGCCTTCTGTTGTCCCTTCGGTTTAGCTTTCCTTGTTCCAGCAATTGCTCCAATGTCCCAAGAATGTGCACCCTTTCCTCTTGAGCCAGCCCTGTAGTCACACATTGACCTTTCTAATCTTCCTCTATAACTAACTTGTCCAGCACGTGGCACAGGAAGCAATCTGGATGTGGTCACCCATGCCATCCTGTTTTTCAGTCTAGAGCCTAACTCTTTAAACTCTGTCTGTAAAACGTCAAATGTACTATCTATGGCATTGGACCATGATTTGTAACGTCTTTCCTTCCCTTTCCAGAAATTGACATGTTCTTCACCCTTGGACGGACCAGGGAGGAAATGTATCGGCAACAACTGCAAAAAAATGCTGCCGGTGCTATGACTCTTGAATTCCTTCACTGCCACTGCTCCTAGTCTACCCGGCTCTCATCCTCTTGGATAATCCCTTGTTCCACGGTGCTGCATTGTTGCTCGGGGCAGCCCTCCTTTTGAGTCGCTGTCACTGTCCACCACCCCCTTGTCCAACACTAACTAACTGATTATTGGGCAGTTCCAGTAACTCGCGGGCTCCCTGCACCAGAGTGCCCTGTCTTTCCCTTGGCCTCTTCGGTGACCACCTTCTGGAGAGTGCAATCCAGAAACCTCTCATCTTTGATATGAAATGTGGCCAAGTGCTGCACAAAGCACAGACAACATCCTCTGCTCCAAAGACACTTTTTGTCCGACATTGAGTAGAAATACGCTGTCCCTGGATCCATAGAGGATCAATAATGGCTCACGTATTACACTCCACGCACATCACAAGGGTTCCCTGCTTTTATATTTATTTTCTGTCCAACATAAAAAATGTAGATAATGTTAGGCTGAATTTCCACCAGCACCAACTCTCGAGGGTTGACCTTCTCTTCTTAACTTCTCTTAACAATCAAGGTGGAACTCTCACTGGAGCTAAATTCCACACTCCTTTGGCCTCTCGCTACTCTTGTTACAAATTAGCTATTGACCCCTCAAACCAGCTCGCAGTTAAGGTGCAGAATGAGTAACTTTAAATAATTTCTAGCATTGAATTAAAAATAAATTTAGACACTGTTCAGTGTGTGTATTTAAAATATCAACACTTGTATCCAGTCACTTCCGTTGAGGGTAAATTCTGCACTCTTCTGACATCTCGCACTCCACTGGCCTTTCACTGCCCCTTGGGTCTGGGACTAGGGGGAGGGGGGTGCTGGTGTGTGGTAGTGGTTGGAGTGGTAGTTGTGCTGTTTGGGAGGGGGACTGCAGGCTTCAGAAACAGTGGCTGAACTGGCAGAGTCCGGGAGCATTGGTGAAGAAAGTTTGTTAGTGTGGAAGCCCTTGGATGGGTGTGCTGATGTCTGAGACTACTGATAGGGGTCTTGGGATCTGGGAGCAAGTGGGATGTTCCCAGGATGTTGGACGACTGTGGAGAGGGTCCAGAAGGGTTTTGCAGTTTGGGATTATTGAGGTGAGGGCCTGGGGTCTGTGCATATCTTTGAGACCAAGGTCTGGTCAAATTGAGGTGAATGGAGGCTGTGAATCTCTATCTTGTGTAAAACTATGTGTCTCGGTTCTGCTCAAACTTGCCTATTTATTATGAGTCTTTAAACTAGGTGGCACCGTTCTTCACAATGCTACTTGGCTAAAGATCGTTCCTCTCGCCTGAAGATCCCCAGCTGCCTCTACCTGTGATGTTACCCATTCCTTCCCCCCCACAATAGGCCTTTCCCTACTCCCTCTTGCCGCAGGGGTCCCGTACATTCCCCGCCAAGCTGCACCACCATAACTGTGTTCCTGTGTGGGAACATTGCTATAGCCCATAAGCAGGGCGTGGAGCAGGATGACTTTAAGCTCTATCCAAGTACAACATATGTGCACTAAGAGCTTTAAATAACTAAAACCGGCTTCCAAGATCAGTGTTAAATATCATGTTACCCTAAAGATTCTGGCAGGGGATGGGAATCCACCAAGGCTTGCAACCTATATCCATGTTCTCAATTGTGACCTTTTAACCAGCTTTAAAATACCCAGTATTCTAATACACTTCCCACTTAACTATCTAGAACATCTTCCTGTGGCTTGTGAAGGAGTATATTTGAATTCAAAAATACCAGTAACACTCCCATAATGCTCTAATAAACCGTTCAGATTACGATAAATCAGTCCTCTATATGATCTATTCTACATTGCGCAGCGTAACCCTGTGACTCGGCTAGTAATGTATCAAGTTTTGGGTGTAGCTTGCACTTCCTGTTGTGCCTTGTTGATTGGCTCAAAATGAAGTTGCAAATCAGAACTGAAATGCTGAGAATGTATAGATTTGAAGCATAGAAAGTGATTCGGAAACGTAAGAACTTATGAAAGCCGCCAGTCGTAATTAAAATGCTCTAATAAATAGGTGCATCTTTTTGTCCATCATTTGTTTCCTATAACACTGATTTTTCAGATTGAAAATAGAGCGTCAAACAAAGTAAAAACAAATACAAAAGCAAAATACTGGAATGCTGGAAATCTGAAATAAAAACCGAAAATGCTGGAAATACTCAGCAGGTCAGGCAGCATCTGTAGAGAGAGAAACGGAGCAGTTCTGACGAAGGGCCATTGACCTGAAACATTAACTCTGTTTCTCTCTACAGATGCTGCCTGACCTGAGTATTTCCAGCATTTTCTGTTTCTATTTTAAAGTAAAAACAAAAACTTGGCTATTTCACAATAACCTGAGTACATTTACCCATAGAACAGTCTTGAGTGCCTTAATATTTATATTTAATATTTTGTACTCAATTTTTTTCAACCATTTGTTGCATCCATTTTGTGTGTGTGTGTCTTGATCTGGATGGAAGTGTGGGAATGGAAAATTGTACATAGAAACACATTGTGTTGAATTGCTTGAAATAAAATGTTACTTTAAAGCACACAAGGTCAGGGACACACCAGTGGGAGCAACAACAGCAACATGAATGCAGATTGTTGCTATACTGTATGAAAGGGACAACCCATCAGCATCAGATAAACATTACAGCGTGCCATGTCCCAATGTCTCAGTTACTAAGTAGCTTTAATTTAGTTGCACTTTGTTACATCTACTCCCAGCAAATGGAAACCTAGCTCAAGATTCACATTGTGACTGATCTTTTGTTACAAAAATGGCAGTGAGAAAAAAATGGAAATAAAATATAGAATTTTTTTTAAAAGAAAGTGAAGAGCAGGCGGCAATGAAAACACAGGAGGAAGAAAAAAGGATGAGAGGTTGATTAATATAAATGATTAAAATTACAAATGCTTTTTTGTAAAATCGTGCATTAATGAGTTGGCATGAGGTAACTTCAATATAATTTAACCCGCAGTTAAATTTTAAAATGCAGATCTTCAGAGTAGAAAAGTGTATAATATTTGCTCCATAAATGGTAGGAGACTCTCACTTTGTAACGCAGGTGAGCTTTGTCACATGACTGTTCTTTGAAATTACAGTGCCTGCTACAATTGGCTGCAGCATCCAGGGAGAGTAACAGAGAAAGGGATGAATCAGGGAAACTGAGAAAGGGGGAGTAGGAAACACGGAGCAAGGGAGAGAGTAACAGACACAGCTGAAGAGTAACAGAAAGAGAGAGATAGACTTCTATTGCCACTATAAAAACCAGGATTGCTTCCCATCTGGATCTGGGTACAGTTGGTGAGGTGAGTGGACCTTGTCTGAATATAATTGGGGACCTGTGCTCTACAGTGCTGAGTAACTGGTCATCTTTTTGCTTGCTCGCCTCTGATGTACTGTCTTTGCAGCCTCACAAACTGTAAAGCTCAACAGATTTTACTCCCAACTCCTGTTGTACCGTTCTTCTGTTTAAGGAGACATGATATTTGATGCGAGTGGCAATAAGATAAATGAGGTTCCCAATGGGAGGATAGGTAACTTGCATGGGTTGCGTCTACCAGGAGGCAACAGAAAGTAGATTTTTCTTCCATCTCTCTGGCCTGGATTGTCCAGGTTCCCAGAGAAAAAAGGCCAGTGTACTAACCTGCTGTTCCACCCATTGCCAAACCTTTTTGTTCTAGAATTGTTTAGAAAAGTAATTCTTATGTCTGACTATGTTGCAAATACAAGTTTAATTAAAAGTTTGTCTTCCCACCCCACATATCAATGTTGCAGTTCCTTGAAAGTTCAGTTCTGTATTGTACTTGTACTTGTGTGCTGTTAATCCTTTTTGTTTTTTGACAGTTTTGTCGATGTTGTTAATGGTTGTAATCAGATATATCTCCAGAGTACTTGTTTGGATCCTTGCAATTCTCACCATCCTTGGTTCAATTGGTAAGTTGATTATAGTAAGTGGTAAAAATATTTAAAATCTGTTCTGAATATTTGGCTTCTATATGTATCTCTTTCCAATTCTCCATATTATTAAAGGAGCATATTTTGCTGATCCAGACATAGTGCTTTGCATCTTCTGATAGTTACTGGAATGAGCTTGGATGCAAGAGGAAGAAAAAAAAAATCAAAGATGTTTTGATTTAAAAAAAATGCTTCATATCTAATGTAATAGTGCAGTGTCAGCCACCACACAATACTGAAACAGTTCTAATCAAAGTCACAAATTACATCCTCAGTGACTGTGACCATGGTGTACCATCCCTCCTCATTCTTCTCAACCTCTCTGCAGCCTTTGACATGGCCAACCACACCATCCTCCTTCAACACCTCTCCATTATCCAGCTCAATGGGACTGCCCTCGCTTGGATCCACTCTTCCCTGTCCAATCGTAGCCAGAACATCTCCAGCAATGGCTTCTGTTCCTGCCTCCACACTGTCACCTCTGGAGACGCCCAAGGATTTATTCTTGGCCTCCTCCTTTTCTCATCTACATGTTGCCCCTCGGTGATATCATCCGAAGACTGGTCAGCTTTTACATGGACACTGATGACACCCAGCTCTGCCTCTCCACCACCTGTCTCGATCCCTCATCATCTTTGTTGTCAGACAACTTGTCCAACATCCAGTCCTGGTTGAGCTGCAATTTCCTCCAATTAAACGATGGAAAGACCAAAGCAGTTGTCTTCGGTCCTGACTACAAGCTCTGTACTCTCTCTGCTAATTTCATCTCCTTCACCAGCCACTGTCTTGGGTTGAACCAGACTGGTCGCAACCTCGGCATACAATTTGACCTTGCACTAAGCTTCCAACACCATATCTTCTCCGTGACAAAAAACGCCTATTTTCACCTCTAACATCGCCCATCTCAGCTCCTGCCTCAGCCTATCTGCTGCTGTAACCCTTATTCATGTCGTTGTCTGCTCCAGACTCAACTATACCAATGCTCTCTTTGCCAGTCTTCCATGCTCCACCCTCCATAAACTTAAGCTCATCCAAAACTCAGCTTTCCGTATTCTAACTCGCACCAAATCCTATTCACCCATTACCCCTGTGCTCGCTGACCTACTTTGGCTCCCAGTCCAGCAATGCCTCGAATTTAAAATTCTCATCCTTGTTTTCAAATCCCTCCATGGCCTCGCCCCTCCCTTTCTCTGTAACCTCCTCCAGCCCCACACCCCTCAGATCTCTGCACTCCTCCAAATCTGGCCTCTTTTTCTTTCCCTTTTCTTTTTTACCTAACTGTTCTTCCCCCCCCTCCTGTACAGGTGGTACAGCTGTCCTTTGGTGGTTGTACGCTGATCAAAAGAAGTCAGCCAAAGCAAAGACAGTTGAAGAAGTCGAGGTGGCAGAAGATAATGTTAAGGCTCTTTTGGTGTACGCCATTGTTGCGACAGTAGTCACAGTGAGTGCTTCACTTAAAATGTATTTAAAATCAATTGTTACTGATTTAGGTGAATAAATACTACAATGATGGGTATAACACCTCAGTTCTGCTATTAGGAAAGATTGAACAGGCTGAGGCTCTTTACTCTAGAAAAGAGAAGATAGAGGTCTTCAAGATTATGAAAGGGTTTGTTTGGGTAGATGAAGACAAGATGTTTCCACTTGTGGGCAAGGTCAGAACTAGGGGCCATAAATATAAGATAGTCACTAATAAATCCAATAAGGAATTCAGGAGAAACTTCTTTACCCAGCAACTGATTAGAATGTGGAACTCACTACCACATGGAGTAGTTGAAGCAAACAGCACAGATGCATTTAATGGGAAGCTAGATAAGCACATGAGGGAGCAAGGAATAGAAAGATATATTGATGGGGTCAGATGAAGAGGGGTAGGAGAAGGCTCAGGTTGAGCATAAACACAGGCATAGACCTGTTGGGCTGAATGGCCTGTTTCTGTACTGTAAATACTTTGTCATACTTTGTAAATAGCAGTCAGGGTGTGGTCATTGAAATCTTCATTTAGCATGCTCACATATCCATGTTCATATAAGTGAGGTGTAGGTAGCATGCAACTACTAGGGAGGGTTGGATTGTCTTGTCTTACAAACAGCAATACATGCCTTTTCCATTTGTGGTTACCATTTTAAATTCTGGTACAGAAAATAATCTACTGGCAGCAATAAATGGAGCATTTATCTGATGACTCACTCCATGGAGATCCTAGCTGTTGTGTTTATAATCATTGCCAAACTGCTGTAGGGAAGTAATTTTCATATTTTCAGTAGTATTTATTGTGATGGTTGTGATCTCTGATTACTGTATGTCCCCATCAGCCCTCCAGAGTGTGTTTCCCAACTTGATGCCTCTTGCAAATACCCTGGTCAATTTTGAGATCTTTACATCTGAGAAATTGCAGGGTAGAATCTGTAGAATTTTTCTGTAGTATAATTTAAATGATAACCATGGATGAATATTACATCTTTTGCCATTTGTAAGAAACATAGACATAGAAACATAGAAGATAGGAGCAGGAGTAGGCCATTCGGCCCCTCGAGCCTGCTCCGCCATTCAATGCGATCATGGCTGATCATCCAAATTCAGTACCCAGTCCCTGCTTTCTCCCCATACCCCTTGATCCCTTTAACCTTAAGAAATATATCCAACTCCTTCTTGAAGACAGCCCAATCATACATATTAATTGTAGTATGTGTTTATTGTATTCACTTATTCAAGTTAATGTGTGACAATCTGTATTCACATTCATGCTGGTATGAGTGTCACTCTCGTACTAACCTGGATATGTAAATACCATAAATGCATATTACAGTATCTACAGCAACTTGCAGTATGCAGCACTTTGAGTAATAATACATCCCCAAAAACATCAAAAATTAGGAAGTAGTAGTGGGAGAATGATTATGGTGGTGACCAATGTTCCCTGTAAGCTGGGCTTTGTTCTGCACAGCCTGTTTCTTATAATGCGCGGTCCCTTTAAAATTCTGCACATGCGCAGTATCTCCAATGGAAAAGCTGGTGAGCGGACTGCGCGGGGCCTTTCCCATTACCGCACATCCGCGCAGCTTAGAGGGACCATTGGTGGTGATTGAATGCGAGTGTGAACCAAATATGGCTGTAGGAGGGAAGAATGCAAAGGAGGCCAGAGTTAAAAGGGAAACGGCACGTGTAGGACTATATGACTAAAGGAGTTTGCAGAGGATGGGAAGGGCAAGGCTGTGAAGGACTTGTCAATGAGGGCAAGGATTTTGAAATCAATATGTTGGGGTAAAGGAAGCCAATGAAGGTTGACAAGGGCAGGTTTATGGGGGAGCAGGACTTGGTGCAGGATAGGATGCGGGCGGTGGAGATTTGCACACACTGCAATTTGTGAAGAGTGGTACTCGGGAGGCTGGTAAGGGTAGTGTTGGATAATTGAGTCTGGAGGTGATACAGGCATGGGTATGCGTTTCAGCAGCCATAGGGATGAAATAGTGCAGAGGTGGAGAGAGATGATCTTGGCAGTTGTGATGTGGGGTTTGAAGCTTAGCTTAATGTGAAACAGGGCAATTAAGTCCTGCACTGCCAGGATTACCCTGGGGAAACTGCCAGACAGAAAGGGAGCCGCGAGGAGGTGCCGAGCTTTAGCAGGAACCAAACAGGATGGCTTCATTCTTCCAGTTATTGGGCTATACTTTGCGGCCTCTACGAGTGCGTACGAGGTGCGCAGACGCCCGTAGCGGCCGCGTAAGTTCCGGGTTTAGGCATGCGCAAAAACACTGCATTTGCGATCTGTCAAGAATTCTCTTGACAGATCCTATGCATCCCCGGAAAAAAGGCCTATGCGGGCAGAGAGTTCTGCCCAGCGTAAGAGTTTTAAAAAACAAATAAAATGTTAT
The DNA here is from genome assembly GCF_052327205.1 of Somniosus microcephalus. NCBI lineage: Eukaryota > Metazoa > Chordata > Chondrichthyes > Squaliformes > Somniosidae > Somniosus > Somniosus microcephalus. The sequence continues at coordinate 272,619,557 of NC_140987.1, forward strand.
CAATAATTTATACATTTAAAAACCTGTGAAATAAGTTTAGTTTATTTTTAGCCCCTTTAAAACATGTAAATTTATTTTTCAAAACATTAATTTTGTTTTAAATATTTAAGTGAATGTCATTTTAATTTTTAAATGTGATGGTTTTCAAAGTTTATTTGAAGTGTAGAGGTGTTTTTTGATGTATTCCCATTCATACTTATGGGGATTCCATGTACGGAACTGCCATAAGTATGAATGGGGATCCCCCTTCTATCATTTGTTGGGCCGACCCACGTGATCTCGGGGGCGCTTGCAAACCGTGGGCGCCCCTGGGATAACTGGGCTTCTACCTGCGGGTACCCGGAGAGGCCCAGGACCGCAAGTCTCCGAGGATCCCGAGGCAGAAGGTAAGTTTATTAGATTTTTTGCCAGTAGGAGGCATCTGCCCATGGGAAGCCTCTGACTGCAAATTCAGGCCCACAGACTTGAAGGAAGCTCTTTTTCATTTAAACTTAATATTGGCTAGGCAGCTGGATAGTGCAATGGTCATCGAGTCTAGGCTGGTGGCAGAGAGATCAAGTTGGGTGTGATCAGCATACTTTACATGACTATAAATGAGAGGCAGTGTATAAATAAGGGAAAGGAGGGAGTGGTGGGGGGCACCAGATTGCCATGCTGGGCAGGAGAAGAAGCCATTTCAGGAGATGTGCTGGCTTTGTTGGGAAAGTGCTGCAGATGGAGCACACTCCTGACTGCTGCTTCTATGACAGCAAATCATGGCTCTGAGTGACTGCACTAGATTGTACATCTTGCTCTCTCTGACAGTAGACACAACTAGTCAGGAAAGTTCTTAATGTGCAATCCCCTGAGAAAGGCAGCAACAAGATGCCCTGTGTGAGCGCAGTTTCATCATCAGTGGAACTACTAACCTTCATTTGTAACCATTGGGGTGTAGGTTCCCAGTTGCTGATTTCTTTGTCATCTCTAGGAAGCCCATTTTGTTGGGGAAATGTTCTGTTTTTATTGAATTCATCCCCCATTCCTCAGCCAGGAGGTTGGGCTTTCAAGTCTTCGTGTTCAAACCTGTGGAGGTATGCAAGCCCAGTATGGCCTCAAATTATTGTAGGGTGCTCTCTGCCTCCCAAAGTGTCTGCCCAACTTTTTGCATCTTTTCCAAATAATCTGAACTATATTGCAGTGTAGCTTACCACTTTGGGGCACCAAGGTATTGCTGCTGCTACTGCTCTTCTAATATCCATGTTAACAAAAGCCTGGGTAATGGAAGGAAAATAACGTATAATTATTTTATTTTGCAGGTCATTTTACTGTTGCTAATGCTAATAATGAGGAAGCGAGTGGCTCTTACGATTGCCTTATTCCATGTGGCAGGGAAAGTGTTTGTTTACATTCCACTTCTAGTCTTTCAGCCACTCTGGACTTTCCTGGCCCTGGCATTTTTCTGGATCTATTGGGTTGCAATCCTACTTTTATTGGGCACTGCAGGTAGGATTATACATTTGCAGAATTTACCTTTCTTTGGCTCACTGACAGATTTTGATCATGTTTTTTGCAAATCATTTCTTCCCATCCTTATCGGGAATGTTTTGGAAACCTTTTGTGCAGGTTGTTGAACATGTTGGGAATGTTTTTCTGTTGTTCAGCATATTTACAGCTGCTTAGAAATGATAGCATTGTTCCTTTGTCAAAAAAATGTATAGATCGTCGTCGAGCCAAACTGGAAGGCTACTGATGATGTCTGTACACCCCCTTCATAAAGAGATAGTGAAAGTTCAGCTACTACTCTTGTGCCAAATATTAAAACTTTGACTATGAAATTGATCTATGAATGTATAGTACATCATCTAAAAAAAAGAAAGTTTATGCACATGTTATGGCCTGATATGAATTTATGCCAATGTTTTAATCATTAAGTTACTGACTTCACATTATTGAGATGCTGGGTTTTTCCCCAGAGCAGCATTGAGAGGTACGGGAGAGTCATCCCAGATTCTCTTGTGCACTTCCCAAATGACTGGCTTGAAGTTGCACTCTAGACCTTAGGAAGCCATTATCCAGTTGGTCCACCTGTTTCCTAGCCTCCCAAGTACACCAATTTCAAACCATCCATTAGTAAGTTGGGGTGGAGATGTAGCACAAGGAAAGCCAACTGGAGAAAATGAGTAAAACCCAAAAGAAATAATCTTGCCCTCCAAATTCAAAAATCAAATGGCATCCTGTTGCTTGTGATAGGCCAGGATGCACAAAATTGCATTTAATTAACATCCATATGGAGCTGAGTACAGGATGAAAATTCTATTTGATCAGATTTATATTGCAGTAGACTGAGTTAACTGCTTAGAAATCATTTTTTTTTTTCAACCCTAACTTCATACAAAAATTCCATTTTGCTTAACTGCCTTCCCTCAGCCATCCAATAGGCAAAGATAAAAATCGGTTACGCATATTTGCCTGTGTAGATGGAGTGTTAACCCTTTTACTTCAAGTACACGTTGGTTTGTGGAGCTTGACAGTTGTAGACAGTGCTTTGGATATCTGGTTTCTCAGCCATAGAGCTGCACTATAGTGCAAAAATGTAACCGCATTGAACACTTCATGTTGGTCTGAATAAGTACTGTACAGGATTGTTGAATATATTTAAGAAGGAGATAGATAGATTCCTAGACACGAACGGCATCGAGGGGTATGAGGAAAGCGCGGGAATATGGTATTGAAATAGAGAATCAGCCATGATCATATTGAATGGCGGAGCAGGCTCAAAGGGCCGAATGGCCTACTCCTGCTCCTATATTTCTGTGTTTCCTGTAAACCAAACATCACTCACCAAACCTTAACCATGACCTTTTACTTCATAACTCTGCAGTTCCTGAGTCTGTTTTTTTTCTTTCACCAATCCCAATTTACAATTTTGAAGGAGCTGTATGTCAGAACTTTGACTGGATTAAAGTATTTTGTTTTGTCCCTTGTTCTCAGTAGCACAAATAATTATAAAGTTGAATAAGTCAGTTGTAAAGCATTTGATTTTTTTATAAAAACACAACATATCTTGAAACCACAATTTCTGTTTTTTTTTTCCCTTCGTTGTAGGATATCCTGAAAAAAATGACCAAGGCAATGTAGAATTTAAAGTATCTGGTCCTTTACAGTATACATGGATTTATCATCTTGTTGGTCTTATCTGGATCAGTGAGTTCATACTGGCCTGTCAACAGATGACTGTGGCTGGAGCTGTAGTAACCTACTATTTTACACGGTAAGAAATTTTAATTTAAATAGTTATATTTGACATCTTGGGGCATTAGAGGCATAACGACTCATTATATTGTTGATCTCCCATATCCAACTTTAATCTTTCACTTGCAGAATCCTACGTGTGTTTCAACACCACTAGTTTCCTATGAATTTGCCTTTTTAAAAAGAAAGTCTTGCATTTATATTGCACCTTTCAACGACCTCAGGGCTTAAGCACTTTACAGCCAATGAAGTACTTTTGAAGTGTAGTCACTGTTGTGTGCAAATTGGCTCCCGCATTTCCTACAGCAAGCTCCCACAAACAGCAATGTGATAATGACTAAATAATCTCTTTTTAGTGATGTTGGTTGAGGGATAAATATTGGCCAGGACACTGGGGATAACTCCTTTACTCCTCTTCGAAATAGTGCCGTGGGATCTTTTATATCCACCTGGATAGAGCAAATGGGGCCTCAGTTTAATGTCTCATCCGAAAGACGGCATCTCTGACAGTGCAGCACTCCCTCAGTACAGCACTGAAGCATTAGCCTAAATTTTTGTGTTCAAGTCCCTGGAGCGGGACTTGAACCCACAACCTTCTGACTCAGGCAAGAGTGCTACCCACTGAGCTAGGCTGGCTTCAAGTATGGCTAAGCAAAACTCCATGAGCAATTGAGCTGTTTAAAAACAGATCTTTTAGTCTTTTTGAAATTTTGAAGCTCATTTTTGGTATAGGCTTCATTAGTATTTGTTTGCAATATTCTGAAAAAACTTTCCAAACAAATGTACAAATTTTTTTTTCTCCTGATCGTATGTTTTGGTGGAATGTAAATTAGTTGTATATTATCTTATTCACTGGACAGCTGACTGTAATTGAAGCAGACTTTGAACGGGAACAGCTGAAAGATGGGGATATGAGAAAAGAACTCTAAAATACCTGATTTCACTGGAGCTTAGGTGCTCGAGTCTCTGGAGTGGGATCCAGAACCTTCTGACTTCTGGCGAGACGCTACCAGCTGAGCCACCACTGACAGATTCTTGTGCTCGTAAAGGTTTTTGGGTACTTTTTTTAAAAAAATTTTAAAATTCGCTTATGGGATCTGGGCGTCGCTTGCAAGGCCAGCATTTATTGCCCGCCCCTTGTTGCCCTTGAGAAGGTGGTGGTGAGCCACCTTCTTGAGCCGCTGCAGTCCATGTGGTGAAGGTACTCCCACCGTGCTGTTAGGGAGGGAGTTCCAGGATTTTGACCCAGCGACGATGAAGGAATGGCGATATACTTCCTAGTTAGGATGATGTGTGACTTGGTGGGGAACCTGGAGCCGGTGGTGTTCCCATGCACCTGCTGCCCTTGTCCTTCTAGGTGGAAGAGGTTGTGGGTTTGGGAGGTGCTGCCGAAGAAGCCTTGGCGAGTTGCTGCAGTGCATCTTGTAGATGGTACACACTGCAGCCGCGGTACGCCGGTGGTTGAGGGAGTGAATGTTTAAGGTGGTGGATGGGATGCCAATCAAGTGGGCTGCTTTGTCTTGGATGGTGTCGCGTTTCTTGAGTGTTGTTGGAGCTGCACTCATCCAGGCAAGTGGAGAGTATTCCATCACACTCCTTCCTTGTGCCTTGTAGATGGTGGAGAGGCTTTGGGGAGTCGGGAGGTGAGACACTCACCGCAGAATACCTAGTCTCTGACCTGCTCTTGTTGCCACAGTATTTGTGGCTGGTCCAGTTAAGTTTCTGGTCAATGGTGACCCCCCCAGGATGTTGATGGTGGGGGATTCGGCGATGGTAATGCCGTTGAATGTCGAGGGGAAGTGGTTAGACTCTCGCTTGTTGGAGATGGTCATTGCCTGGCACTTCTGTGGTGCAAATGTTACCTGCTACTTATCAGCCCAAGCCTGAATGTCTTCCAGGTCTTGTTGCATGCGGGCATGGACTGCTTTATTATCTGAGGAGTTGTGAATGGCGCTGAATACTGTGCAGTCATCAGCGAACATCCCCATTTCTAATACTTGCAAGTGGTTTTTTTCACATTCTAGGAATGGATAATAAATGTTAGCCTGCCAGCATTGCCCACATCCTGAGAATAAAATAATTTAAAAAAATCCTATGCAATGATTCAAAACTTTCCCTTGTCTTTAAAACTGTCAGCACTGCAAGTCTTTCCCTTGCCCTTGGTTTTCCGGTGTTTAGTAAGTCCCAGTCTGTGAACACCACGATTGGAACTCGGTTTTTGCACGTATTCAGAAATGCTCTGCAGTGCTATTTTAGGAAATTAATTTCAATAAGAAGTACATGTTCATAAAGCATTCTAGAAAAGCCGTTAGTTTATACATTTCATAGCTTCTTTGTTCTTTCTGGGCAACAGATACTATATACAGGAAACTTTCTGATATCCGGCACTGACGGGACCGAGCTGGTGCCGTAACATCAAAAGTGCCGGACATACCAGAGTTAATGTTTAAACATACGGAACTGAGAAGCTCCGTGTGAATCAACAAACCCTGTTGCTTAGCAACAGCTTCAAAACAGTCGGCTGCAGCTGCAAGCGTCTGTAGCTGAAGCTGTTGCTATAGCTACAGACCTTGCAGTGCTTGACACGGGGGGGGGGGGGGGGGAAGCAACGAGAACTAAAAAAACATATAGAAAACGGCTCCTGATTTTTGCCGTTAGATCGAGTATTCCGGACATATAACCTCTGGATAAACCAAAGTTTCCTGTAGTTGGTCTAGAGCTAGGACTGAGAGTTCTGCCTCTTGATCAACTTCGAGCTGCCTTTGGAGGACCACTTGTGTTGTGTGTGTAAATATGTTTTGTCATCACCACCCTTGTCTTAAATTCATTGCTCAAGTTCCATAATTTGGAGAAATCTTCCCTTTTAACATGCAACATTGGAGATCAGGATTTTTTGATGACTGAGGGCATAGAATGATTGATTCTCTTAAGCTGCAAAATGTAGATTTGATCTGGTATGTCTCCTATTAAACTGGGTGTTCAGATTGTTTGGCGGTTCTTGTGTATCCAGTTTCTGCAGCAGCACAATTTTTTTTCTATTGGGACTGGAATCTTTTCAGCAGTGTCCTTTTACAGGAAGACTTTTCCACTGGAAGGGTCACTGTGAACTACATAAATATTAGTTTAAGTAGAATACTCGTGTAGATATTTGCACAGCATTAAATTACAAGCATCTCCACTTCAGATTGTCCATCCTCCGCTTGCCAGTTTTTCTTCTGGAAATTTTTGGGGATCTCATTTATACTTAGACTGAGGTTTAGAAATTTTTGGGCAATTTTGCTTTTACTCCACATTGATTTGGTTTTGTAACAAAGGCAGTTTTGGAGCAAATCCAGCACTCTGTCCTGTGCTTGATTCTAGTCATTTTAACCCCACGAGCAGATTTGCAAAATTCATTTCAAGAGGAACAAGGCCAACAGCAGAATTCTTTCCGATCCATTTCTGCCAGGAGGCAGTAGAAATGGGGGACAAGAATTCTATTTGTCGTGCTACATTTCAGAACTGCAATAACTTGCGGCTGTAGCAATGCGTATGGATGCCGTGCTGTGGCTGGAACTACTCGCACCTTCTGTTGCAATTCCCAGCTCTAGGCTGCACCTTTTTGGCTCCCTATATTCTCCTCTGTCAATGCTGCTACTTTGGGTCTGCTGTCTTCAGTTTCTTTTATAAATTAAAAATCTCTGCATCTCTTTTACATGGATTGACATAGAATTTACAGCACAGAAACAGTCCATTTGGTCCCACCGGTCTGTGTCAGTGTTTATTCTCCACATGAGCTTCCTCCCACCCCTCTTCATCTAACCCTATCTGCACATCCTGCTGTTCCTTTTCTCCCTCATATGCTTATCTAGCTTCCCCTTAAATGTATCTATCCTACTGCCTTAGCTACTCCCGGTGGTAGCAAGTTCTACATTCTCGCCACTCTCTGGGTAAAGAAGCTTCTCCTTAATTCTCCTTTATTGGATTTATGTGTGACTATCTTGTATTTATGGCCCTTAGTTTTTGACGCTTTTCTCCCCGCCCCAGCAATAAGTGTTTACCCTATTGAGCTCGTTCATAATTTTAAAGACCTCTATTGGGTCATCCCTCAGCCTTTTATTTTATAGAGAAAAGAGCCCCGGCCTGTTCATCCTTTCCTGATAGTTATAACACCTCAGTTCTGATATCATCCTTGTAAATCCTTTTATGGTAGCAAAATACTGCAGATGCTGGCAATCTGAAAAAACAACAGAAAATGCTGGAAAAACTCAGCAGGCCAGGCAACATCAGTGGAGAGAAATTTAGTCAACGCTTTGGGTCAAAACCCTTTATCAAGACTAAAGAGGCACAGGGAATGTAATAGATTAAGAGGCCGGGCTGGGAGAGAACAAAAGTGAAGAGACATTAAGAGGTATTCAAAACGAGACGAGATGGTGATTGGACTACTGGAGACAAAAGACAGCTCTAGATTAGGTGTGAAATGCACTGGCAGAATGGGAGACAGCTGCCATGTGGGAGAGAAGGAAAAAAAAAAGGAAAGGGAGGGGGGGAAACCAAAACAAAGGTGTGGATAAAAAAATATAAGTAAAAATGTAATAGGGGCCGAGGTTATGATCTGAAATTGTTGAACTCGGTTTTAGCAGGCCTAAAAATGGATAAATCCCCAGGCCCGGACGAAATGTATCCCAGGCTGCTGTGTGAGGCAAAGGAAGAGCTTGCGGGGGCTCTAACACACATATTCAGAACCTCTCTGGCCACAGGGGATGTGCCAGAGGACTGGAGAACCGCTAATGTAGTACCATTATTCAAGAAGGGGAGTAGGGAAAAACCGGGGAACTACAGGCCAGTGAGCCTAACATCAGTGGTAGGAAAATTATTGGAAAAAATTCTGAGGGACAAAATTAGTCTCCACTTGGAGAGGCAAGGATTAATCAGGGATAGTCAACATGGCTTTGTCAAGGGAAGATCATGTCTGACTAATTTGATTGAATTTTTTGAGGGGGTGACTAGGTGTGTGGATGAGGGTAACGCAGTGGATGTGGTATACATGGATTTCAGTAAGGCCTTCGATAAAGTCCCGCACAGGAGACTGGTCAAGAAGGTAAGAGCCCATGGAATCCAGAGTGCCTTGGCACATTGGATACAAAACTGGCTTAGTGGCAGAGGGTGATGGTCGAAGGTTGTTTTTGTGACTGGAAGCCTGTGGCCAGTGGGGTACCACAGGGATTGGTGCTGGGTCCCTTGCTGTTTGTGGTCTACATTAATGACTTGGATATGAATGTGAAAGGTATGATCAGTAAGTTCGCGGATGATACAAAAATTGGTAGGGTGGTAAATAGCGAGGAGGGTAGTCTCAGTCTGCAGGACGATATAGATGGGTTGGTCAGATGGGCGGAACAGTGGCAAATGGAATTTAACCTGGAAAAGTGCGAGGTGATGCACTTTGGGGGGACTAACAAGGCAAGGGAATACACAATGAATGGTAAGACCCTAGGCAAGACGGAGGGTCAGAGGGATCTGGGTGTGCAAGTACACAGATCCCTGAAGGCGGCGGAACAGGTGGATAAGGTGGTAAAAAAGGCATATGGGATACTTGCCTTCATTAGCCGAGGCATAGAATATAAGAGCAAGGAGGTTATGATGGAGCTGTATAAAACACTGGTTAGGCCACAGCTGGAATACTGTGTGCAGTTCTGGTCGCCACACTACAGGAAGGATGTGATAGCTTTGGAGAGGGTGCAGAGGAGATTCACCAGGATGTTACCAGGGCTGGAGCGCTTCAGCTATGAAGAGAGACTGGGCAGATTGGGTTTGTTTTCCTTGGAGCAGAGGAGGCTGAGGGGGGACATGATTGAGGTGTACAAAATTATGAGGGGCATAGATAGGATGGATACTGAGGAGCTTTTTCCCTTAGTAGAAGGGTCAATAACTAGGGGGCATAGATTCAAGGTAAAGGGCGGGAGGTTTAGAGGGGATTTGAGAGAACTTTTTCACCCAGAGGGTGGTTGGAGTCTGGAACTCACTGCCTGAGAGGGTTGTGGAGGCTGGAACCCTCACAACATTCAAGAAGCATTTGGATGAGCACTTGAAATGCCATAGCATACAAGGCTACGGACCAAATGCTGGAATATGGGATTAGATTAGACAGGGCTTGATGGCCGGCGCGGACACGATGGGCCGAAGGGCCTCTATCCGTGCTGTATAACTCTATGACGTACAATCCCTCTACACCTCCATTCCCCCCCCACCAGGATAGCCTGAGGGCGCTCCGCTTCTTCCTTTAACAGAGGCCCGACCAGTCCCCATCCACCGCCACCCTCCTACGCCTGGCTGAACGTGTTCTCACGTTGAACAACTTCTCCTTTAACTCCACTCATTTCCTCCAAATCAAAGGTGTTGCTATGGGTACCGGCATGGGTCCTAGCTATGCCTGCCTTTTCATGGGATATGTGGAACACTCTTTGTTCCAGCCCTACTCGGGTCCCCTCCCTCACCTCTTTTTCCGATACATTGATGACTGTATCGGTGCCGTTTCCTGCTCTCTCCCTGAACTAGACAATTTCTTTCACTTTGCCTCCAATTTCCACCCTTCCCTCACCTTCACATGGTCCATCTCTGACTTTTCCCTTCCCTTCCTCCACTCCTCCGTCTCCATCTCTGGGGATAGGTTATTGACCAATATTCACTACAAGCCCACTGACTTCCACAGCTACCTGGACTACACTTCCTCCCACCCCGCCTCTTGTAAGGACTCTATTCCATTCTCCCAGTTTCTCCGTCTCCGCCGCATCTGCTCCGACGATGCCACCTTCCACACCAGTGCTTCCGACATGTCTTCCTTTTTCCTCAACCGAGGATTCCCCTCTACCGTGGTTGACACTGCCCTCGACCGTGTCTGTTCTATCTCCCGCACTTCTCCCCTCACCCCTGCTCCTCCCTCCCCGGAACCACAATAGGGTTCCCCTTGTCCTCACCTTTCACCCCACCAGCCTCCACATTCAACGGATCATCCTCCGCCATTTCCGCCACCTCCCAAAGTGATCCCACCACCAAACGCATCTTCCCCCCACCCCCCCCCCCCAAACTCCCCTTTCAGCATTCCGTAGGGACCGCTCCCTCCGAGACACCCTAGTCCACTCCTCTATCACCCCCAGCACCCCTTCCCCTTCACCTGGCACCTTCCCGTGCAAGCGCAGGAGATGTAACACCTGCCCTTATACCTTCCCACTGTCAAGGGCCCCAAACGCCCCTTCCAGGTGAAACAGCGATTTACTTGTACTTCTTGCAATTTAGTATACTGTATTCGCTGCTCACGATGCGGTCTCCTCTACATTGGGGAGACCAAATGCAGATTGGGTGACCGCTTTGTGGAAAACCTCTGTTCAGTCAGTAAGGGTGACCCCGAGCTTCCGGTCGCCTGTCATTTTAATTCACCGCTTCACTCCCACTCGGACCTCACCGTCCTTGGCCTCTTGCATTGTTCCACGGAAGCTCAATGTAAACTCGAGGAACAGCACCTCATCTTCCGATTAGGCACTTTACAGCCTTCCGTACTCAATATCGAGGTCAACAATTTCAGATCATAACCTCGGCCCCTATTACATTTTTACTTATATTTTTTCTCCGCACCTTTGTTTTGGTTCCCCCCCCCCCACCCCCCCCCCCTTCCTCTTTTTTCTGTCTCCCATTCTGCCACTGCATTTCACACCTAATCTAGAGCCGTCTTTTGTCTCCACTAGTCCTATCACCAACTCCTCTTGTTTTGAATGCCTCTTAATGTCTCTTCTCTTTTGTTCTCTCCCAGCCTGGCCTCTTAATCTATTTCATTCCCTGTGCCTCTTTAGTCTTGATAAAGGGTTTTGACACGAAACGTTGACTCTAATTTCCCTCCACGATGTTGCCTGGCCTGCTGAGTTTTTCCAGCATTTTCTGTTATTTCTTGTAAATCCTTTGTTCCTCACCTACTATTCAACAGCTCCCTAGAGGTCCTAACTGATTTTTGAAGCCACAGAACTGATTTTATTGTCCCAGAAGAATTAATTAGCTTTCCAACTTCCATTGACATTTGGAACCTCAAATGAGAATTATCTTTAATATTTAGCTAGCTGATGTATATGGTATCAAACAGAATAATATTGATAAGAGGCAAATTCATTTTGCTGTGTCACTTTGTAATTTTCTTTTAACGTTGTCCATCCCAACAAAAACAAACAGTTGTACTTCAGGGATGTAATTGAAAACCGATGATGTATGTGCGTGCAGTAGGGGACTTATTTGACTACTTTGCTGCTGCAGGTAACCAGGAAGCTTTTGTTTGTAGATGTGTTGGACTCTCCAATTAAGTACATAACAGATCATTTACTTCAGAGCAGGATTTGGGTTAACGGTAATTTCAGTAAGATCAATTTAATTGTTCACTCTGATTATTAGTATATTGAATGGTAACCTACGAAATTCCAATTTTAAAGTATTCCCGTTAGGGACCAGTTTGGTCAGACCCCACCTGGAGTAATGTGTTCACTTCTGGGCCCTGCACCTCAAGGATATATTGTCCTTGGAGGGGGGTGCAGCACAGATTCAATAGAATGATACCAGGGGGAAAAGGTTAAATTATGAGGACAGGTTGCGCAGATTAGGCTTGTATTCCTTCGAGTATAGAAGAATAAGGGATGATCCAATTGTGGTGTTTAAGATGATTAAAGGAATTGATAGGGTAGCTGGCGAGAAACTATTTGCTCTAGTGGGCGAGTCCAGAACAAGGGAGCGTAACCTTAAAATTAGAGCTCGGCTGCTCAGGGGTGATGTCAGGCAGCACTTCTTCACACAAACGATCGTGGAAATCTGGAAAACTCGCCACCAAAAAGCTTTGAGGCTGGGGGTCATTGGAAAATTTCAAAACTGAAATTGATAGATTTTTGTTTGGTAGGCTCGAGGGGCTGAATGGCCTCCTCCTGTTCTATGTTCTTAAAATTTGCTGCTTTTTCCTTTTTTTCTTGTTTGCCTATAAGATTCAATCAACATTATATAAAAAAAAGAATTAGCAGTGAGCACATATCACAGACAATTGAAAATTACGTGCCCAACTAAGCTCTTTGTCTCCTGACACTAAACCAATCTGTTCCATTGAGTCCCGGGGAGGGCACCTGTAAACTTTGAATCCATTTTCCCTTTAAATTGCACCTATCTCGTGGCTGAAAGTCTAAACCAGCTGGGGCTCTCTTTAGAAAATGGATGGCTGAGGGGTGACCTGATGGAGGTGTTATAAATTCTGAAGGAGTTCAATAGGGTTGATGTAGAGAAGATGTTTCCACTTGTGGGGAGTCCAAAACTAGGGGCTGTAAATATAAGATAGTCGCTAATAAATCCAATAAGGAATTCATGAGAAACATATTTACACGGAGAGTGGTTAGAATGTGGAACTCGCTGTCACATGGAGTACTTGAGGTGAATAGCATAGATGCATTTAAGGGGAAGCTAGATAAGTACAAGAGGGAGAAAGGAATAGATAGATATGTTCATAGGGTGAGATGAAGTAGGGTGGGAGGAGGCTCGTGTGGAACATAAACACTGGCATAGACCAGTTGGGCCAAATGGCCTGTTTCTATGCTGTAAATTCTGTGTAAAGTATAATGCCAGTGAATATATCTTGTATTCATGGCACCACCTTGTGGTAGTATTGTGACATTGGTTCAGAAAAAAAGCTCCGCACGCTTGCACATTGCAAGTTCAGTGGGAGTTTTTGTTGACGAATACTAAATTAGAAGCAAGCTTTTGTTTCTAGTGAAAATGCTTTGTTTACATTGGATAATTTTTCCTGCCGAATTTAATCTTCCCTTTTTTCTAGATTTCCTGCAGCACACCCTGGCTTTTTATAATTAAAAAAATATAGAGTGCATCTGATATTTCATGTCATGCTGCATGATCTCAAATCTCCAGCCCACTGTCATTTGGTGCTGGTTCACGTGGTCAGTGATGCAGCATGCAAGTTGCTGGTGGTTGGCTTACGCTAAGTAATCCCCTGAGTGACCGCGTAATATGTTAAACTCCAGAGAGTTCTCTTAGAGTACTGTACATTTTGTTAGAGTTAAGAACGTTAAGCCCAACAAGTCTGTTTTTCATAGTTTTAACATTTATTTCTGCATTTTAATTATTGTATTTTGTTTTATCATATTAAATATGCTTTCAGTTAGCGATCTATTGGCCAATCACAAGATCTAGTCCTGGATATTGTATGTATTTTTCTTTAGCCACAATTTGAGGCTAGGGGAACGGTTGCTCATAAATTGTCTGTCAGTCAGTTATTCTAATTCCTTTTTATTCCCAAATTGCCTGGATCCACAGTACCAAAAAATTAAATGCAAGCACTTTTCAGAATGGTAAAAATTTTAGGACTGTATCGCTGGCTGTCTCTCCTCCTATCTGCAGCATGTACATGTGTCTCTCCTATCGGCAGGATGTTCATGTGTCTCTCCTCCTATCTGCAGCATGTTCATGTCCGTGCATTTGTCATGTGATTTCTGTTGAAATTATACTTGGCTCATTTGGTAGCCCCATGCATCATCCTCACACCACACCTTGCAAAAGCCTCTGGGGAAACGAAGTAAAATTAAACTTGGAGCCACACCTATTGCAAGACTAAGTGAAGTACAAGTTACGTTGAAACATGTCTGACCAAGACACAGGAAAGGAATGCAGTCTTTGTGGCATTGATTCCATAGACAATGCAAATCTACATTTACCACGTATACCTTTGCTGGCGGCTGTTTGACTTTTTTTTTCCAACAGTACTTTTCTACTACTATTAACATTGTTTTGAAGTGTGGCACCATGTTTTACAGCAACTTTACAAAATTTTCTATGTAAATTCTGACTAAGGCTTTTGTGATAAAGCCTTAAGTATGTTAAGATGTTCAGTATAAGGTTTTTAGTTGTTCCAGGAACGACTGCATTTATTGGGCTCTACAGGGTATGTCATCTACTCCACAGTTTGCACAGAAACTGCAATGTGCTTTGGACATTGTTGTCTATTAGATCTGACAATTCAGCTTAACTTTTTTTCTGTAAAGGAAGGGAAAAGGAAAGATCCCCAGTTAGATTTTCTTTTCTTTGTGTTTATGGATCATAGTGACTGATAAGTTTTAGACATAGAAACATAGAACATAGAAAAATAGGAGCAGGAGTAGGCCATTCGGCCCTTCGAGCCTGCTCCGCCATTCAATATGATCATGGCTGATCCTCTATCTCAATACCATATTCCCGCTCACTCCCCATATCCCTTGATACCATTTGTGTCTAGAAATCTATCTCCTTCCGTCCTTAAATATATTCAGTGACTTGGCCTCCACAGCCTTCTGTGGTAGAGAATTCCACAGGTTCATCACCCTCTGAGTGAAGAAATTTCTCCTCATCTTAGTCTTAAATGTCCTACCCCGTATCCTGAGACTGTGACCCCTCGTTCTAGACCCCCCAGCCAGGGAAAACATCCTCCTTGCATCCAGTCTGTCTAGCCCTGTCTCAATTTTATACGTTTAAATGAGATCCCCTCTCATTCTTCTAAACTCTAGTGAATAATCGACCTAATGTCTCCTCGTACGACAGTCCTGCCATTCCAGGGATCAGTCTGGTGAACCTTCGCTGCACTCCCTCTATGGCAAGTATATCCTTTCCTGGGTAAGGAGACCAAAACTGCACACAGTACCCCAGGTGTGGTCTCTCCAAGACCCTGTACAACTGTAGTAAGACATCCTTGTTCCTGTACTCAAATCCTCTTGCAATGAAGGCCAACATACCATTTGCCTTCATAACTGCTTGCTGCACCTGCATGTTTGCTTTCAGTGACTGGTGTACAAGGACACCCAGGTCCCTCTATACATCAACATTCCCAATCTATCACCATTTAAATAATACTCTTCCTTTCTGTTTTTCCTGCCGAAGTGGATAGCTTCACATTTATCCACGTTATACTGCATCTGCCATGTCTTTGCCCACTCACTCAACTTGTCTAAATAGCCTTGAAGCCTCTTTGCATCCTACTCACAATCCCACCTAGTTTTGTGTCGTCAGCAAACTTGGAAATATTGCATTTGGTTCCCTCAACCAAATCATTGATATGTATTGTGAATAGCTGGGGCCCAAGCACTGATCCCTGCGGTACCCCACCAGTCACCGCCTGCCACCCCGAAAAAGACCCATTTACTCCAACTCTCTGCGTCCTGCCTGTTAACCAATTTTCAATCCATGCCAGTATATTACCCCCAATCCCATGTGCTTTAATTTTACACACTAACCTCTTATGTGGGACTTTATCAAAGGCCTTCTGAAAATGCAAATATACCACATCCACTGGTTCTCCCTTATCTATTCTACCAGTTACATCCTCAAAAAAACTCCAGTAGGTTTTTCAAACACGATTTCCCTTTCATAAGTCCATATTGACTTTGTCTAATCCCTTTTGATATTCTCTAAATGTCCCGTTATCATATCCTTTATAATAGACTCGAGCATTTTCCCTACTACTGATGATGTAGTTCCCTGTTTTAATATGATAAGGCAGGATCTGGCCAAAGTGAATTGGGATCAGATACTTGTAGGAAAATCCACATCAGAGCAGTGGGAGTCCTTCAGAAAGGAAATAGAGAGAGTACAACGCCAACATGTTCCCGTAAAGGTCAAGAGTGGGACCAACAAGCCCAGGGAACCCTGGATGTCAAGGGATATACAAGAATGGATTAGGATACAAATGACTAAAAACAGTGGAAGCCCTAGAGGAGTATAGAAAGTGCAGGAGAGCGAAGAGGGGGCATGAAAAAACACTGGCGGGCAAAATAAAGGAAAATCCCAAGGTGTTTTATAAGTATATTGAGGGCAAGTGGATAACCAAGGAAAGAGTAGGGCCCATTAGGGACCAAAGTGGCAATGTGGGTGAGGTTTTAAATGAATATTTTGCATCTGTGTTCACTATGAAGAAGGACGATGTAGGCATAGAAATCAGGCAGGGGGATTGTGATATACTTAAACAAATTAGTATTGAGGGAGGAGATACTAGCAGTTTTAGTGGGCTTAAAAGTGGATAAATCCCCAGGCCCAGACGAGATGTATCCCAAGCTGCTGTGTGAGGCAAGGGAGGAGATTGCAGGGGCTCTGACACAAATTTTCAGGACCTCTCTGGCCACAGGGGAGGTGCCAGAGGACTGGAGGACAGCTAATGTAGTACCATTATTCAAGAAGGGTAGTAGGGATAAACCAGGGAATTGCAGGCCAGTGAGCCTAACAGTGGTAGGGAAATTATTGGAAAAAATTCTGAGGGACAGAATTAGTCTCCACTTGGAGAGGCAAGGATTAATCAAGGATAGTCAGCATGGCTTTGTCAGGAGAGATCATGTCTAACCAATTGATTGAATTTTTCAAGGGGGTGACTAGGTGTGTGGATGAGGGTAGTGCAGTTGATGTAGTCTGCATGGACTTCAGTAAGGCTTTTGACAAAGTCCCGCATGGGAGACTGCTCAAAAAGGTAAGAGCCCATGGGATCCAGGGCAATTTGGCACATTGGATCCAAAATTGGCTTAGTGGCAGGAGGCAGAGGGTGATGGTCGAAGGTTGTTTTTGTGACTGGAAGCCTGTGTCCAGTGGTGTACCGCAGGGATTGGTGCTGGGTCCTTTGCTGTTTGTAGTGTACGTTGATGATTTAAATATGAATGTAGGAGGTATGATCCATAAGTTCACAGATGACACGAAAATTGGTGGAGTGGTAAATAGCGAGGAGGGAAGCCTCAGGCTACAGGATGATTTAGATGGGCAGAACAGTGGCAAATGGAATTTAACCCTGAAAAGTGTGAGGTGATGCATTTTGGGAGAACTAACAAGGCAAGGGAATTCACAATGAATGGTAGGACCCTAGGAAGGACAGAGGATCAGAGGGACCTTGGTGTGCATGTACATAGATCCCTGAAGGCAGCAGGACAAGTAGATAAGGTGGTTAAAAAGGCATATGGGATACTTGCCTTCATTAGCCGAGGCATAGAATATAAGAGCAGGGAGGTTATGGTGGAGCTGTACAAAATGCTAGTTAGGCCACAGCTGGAATACTGTGTGCAGTTCTGGTCGCCACACTATAGGAAGGATGTAATTGCATTGGAGAGGGTGCAGAGGAGATTCACCAAGATGTTACCTGGGCTGGAGCGCTTCAGCTATGAAGAGAGACTGGACAGGCTGGGGTTGTTTTCCTTAGAGTAGAGAAGGCTAAGGGGGGACCTGATTGAGGTGTACAAAATTATGAGGGGCATAGATAGAAAGGAACTTTTCCCCTTTAGTAGAGGGGTCAATAACCAGGGGGGCATAGTTTCAAGATAAGGGGCAGGAGGTTTAGAGGGGATTTAAGGAAAACTTTTTCACCCAGAGGGTGGTTGGAATCTGGAACTCACTGCCTGAAAGGGTGGTAGAGGCAGGGACCCTCAACATTGAAGAAGCATTTAGATGAGCACTTGAAACGCCGTAGCAAAGAAGGCTACAGACCAAGTGCTGGAAAATGGGATTAGAATAGACAGGGCTTGATGGCCGGCGTGGACACGATGGGCCAAAGTGCCTCTTTCTGTGCTGTATAACTCTATGACTCTGACTCTCTCCCTCCTTTTTTAAATAGTGGGGTTACATTTGCCACCCTCCAATCTGCAGGAACTGTTCCATAATCTATAGAATTTTGGAAGATGACAACCAATGCATCCACTATTTCCATGGCTACCTCTTTTAGTACTCTGGGATGTGGATTATCAGGCCCTGGCGATTTATCAGCTTTAAGTCCCATTAATTTCTCCAGCACTACTTTTTTTATCAATACTAATTTCCTTTAATTCCTCCTTCTCACTAGACCCTTTGTTCCCTAGCATTTCTGAAGTTATTTGTGTCCTGTTCTGTGAAGACAGAGCCAAAGTATTTGTTTAATTGCTGTGCCATTTCCTTGTTCCCCGTTATAAATTCTCCCGTTTCTGACTGTAAGGGACCTACATTTGTCTTCGCTAATCTTTTCCTTTTTACTTGTAGAAGCTTTTACAATCTGCTTTTAGGTTCCTTGCAAGTTTACTCTCATACTATTTTTCCTGGAATGGATTCTTTCTCCCAAATTGTTTTTTTTTTTTTTTTTTTAAGTTGCAGTAGACTTTCTGCAGTTAAGTCACTCCCACCTTTGCACACTTGTGTGTGTATCACGTGTTAGCCTGGCACTTTGACCTTTGGCACATTTTGTCTGTGGTGGGTGCTTTATCAAGGTTTTGCATCTTTGGCAGCTCTGGAAGATGAGTCGAGAGAGCCAAAGTCTGCCTCCAATAAAATGCGCGCATAGACTGATCCATAAATTGGCACTTGCATTGTTCAGGTACTATTGACTTTGTGGACTGAATACAACTCCTAGGGCTTCAGAAGGTTTTGTAATCTGGTTCATTAGCACAATTTTGACTGTCGGGTGCCTTTGTCGGGTCCACTGCTTATCCTGAAGCATGTGAAGGGAAGACTACACATTGTGTTTGTGTGTTTTGCTTTTTAAGCTTGGGAAGGGAAATCTCGCAGACAGTTGCAAGATTCTTTTCTAGCAGAGAAGTTGTCAAACTAGTCTTCGTCTTCATGTCAAACTAGTCTTGCACCAAGTCCCGTTCACCTATCATCCCTGTGCTCGCTGACCTACATTGGCTCCTGGTTAAGCAACGTCTCAATTTTCAAATTCTCATCCTTGTTTTCAAATCCCTCCATGGCCTCGCCCCTCCCTATCTCTTTAATATCCTCCAGCCCCCACAAACCCCACCCCCCCCCCACCATAGATATCTGCGCTCCTCTAATTTTGCCCTCTTGAGCATCCCTGATTATAATCGCTCAACCATTGGTGGCCGTGCCTTCTGTTGCCTTGGCCCTAAGCTCTGGAACTCCCGCCCTAAACCCCTCTGCCTCGCTACCTCTCTCTCCTCCTTTAAGATGCTCCTTAAAACCTACCTCTTTGACCAAACTTTTGGTCACCTGCCCTAATTTCTTATGTGTCTCGGTGTCAAACACTCCTGTGAAGCACCTTGAGACATTTTACTATGTTAAAGGTGCTATATAAATACAATCATCGTCGTCGCCGCTGCCAAACCAGTCTTCATGCTTCCATTTAGTAGAATTCTGCTGTTAGGGAATAAATACATTTCTAGACCGCACAAAAGAGTTTGTTGATATCAATTTCTGCAGGTTCAAGGCTACTTGCTGGAAATTTTTGTGGGTTTCATTTATATTTAAACTGAGATTTATAACTTTTTGGGCTTTGGTTTGTGATGAGGGCAGTTTTGATGCAAATCCAGCACTCTTGGTACAGGAAACTTTTTTTTTTATTTTTATCTGGCACGGACGGGACCGACGTGGTGCCGGTTCATTAAAAATTCCAGATAACCGAACGCTATAGTAAAAGATAGGGAGAGCTGACAGCTCCGTATAAAGCAACAAACCCAACAACTGTAGAACAATGGCCTCAAGTTTCAAGCGTCTCTGTAGCTTAGCAACAGCTGCAGCCACACCCTTGCACAGCACAGATGGAAGAAGTAAAACCTACTCCTGAATTTTGCCGGTTAACCGAGATTTCCGGTTATTTAGGTGTAGGTCATTTGGCCCCTCGAACCTGCTCCGCCATTTAATAAGATCATGGCTGACCTGATCTTGGCCTCAACTCCACTTCCCTGCCCGCTTCCCATAACCCTTGACTCCCTTACCTTTCAAAAATCTGTTTATCGCCACCTTAAATATATTCAATGACCCAGCCTCCATAGCTCTCTGGGGAAGAGAATTCTAAAGATTCACGACCCTTCAAGAAGAAATTACTCCTCACTTCCGATTTAAATGGGTGCCCCCTTATTCTGAAATTATGCCCCCTAGTTCTCGATTTAGGAAAAATAGAAAAGCAGAGTATTTTTAAATGGTGAGAGATTGGAAAATGTTGGTTTTCAGAAGGACCTGGATGTCCTTGTACACGAATCACTGAAAGTTAACATGCAGGTACAGCAAACAATTAGGAAAGCAAATGGTATGTTCCTCTTTATTGCAAAGGGATTGGAGTACAAGAGTAAAGAAGCCTTGCTACAATTATATAGGCCTTTGGTGAGACCACACCTGGAGTATTGTGTACAGTCTTGGTCTCCTTACCTAAGGAAGGATATACTTGCCTTGGAAGGAGTGCAACAAACATTCACTAGACTGATTCTTGGGATGGGGGGATTGTCCTATGAGGAGAGATTTAGTAGACTAGGCCTATATTCTCTAGAGTTTAGAAGAATGAGAGGTGATATCATTGAAACATATAAAATTCTTACAGGGATTGACGGTAGATTCTGGGAGGATGTTTCCCCTGGTTGGGGAGTCTAAAACTAAGGGTCACAGTCTCCAAATAAGGGGTCAGCCATTTAGGACTGAGATGAGACATTTCTTCACTCAGAGGCTGTTGAATCTTTGGAATTCTCTACCCCAGAGAGCTGTAGATGCTCAGTTGTTGAGTATATTCAAGACAGAGATAGGTAGATTTTTGGCTATTAAGGGAATCGAGGGGTATGGGGATAGTGCAGGAAAGTGGAGTTCAGAGGTAGAAGATCAGCCATGATCTTATTGAATGGTGCAGCAGGCTCGAAGGGCCAAATGGCCTACTCCTGCTCCTATTTGTTATGTTCTTATGTTCTCTTGTCTTATGTTCTCTTGTCCTATACATGATTCTAGTTATTTTAATGTCTGGGATGTTCTGTTGCTGAATTAGAATGTAATGATTTAGATGCAAGTATTGACAGCATATTTGAATTTTATGTAGTTTTGAATTTGGTTGAAAGGCAACAAAGCGTGTTTATGACAGCACGAACGTGCTCCTGACTGGTCTGGTAGCATCTGTGGAGAGAGAAGCAGAGACACTGAATTTGCGGTCGGATGCATACCTCCGGAGTACGCCTCCGACCCGCAAAAGATCTATGAACTTACCTCCTGGCTCCACAGCTACAGAGAGTTCGGGTCCTGGGCCTGTAGGCGTACGCCTGCGTGAAGGCCTATGGATCCCAGGGCGCAGGCGGTTTGGAAGAAATAAGAGCAGGACTAGGCCAATACGGCCCCTTGAGCCTGCTCCGCCATTCAATAAGATCATGGCTGATCATCGACCTCAACTCCACTTTCCCGCTCGATCTCCATATCCCTTGATTCCCCTAAAAAAATCTACCTATCTCAGACTTGAATATACTCAAAGACCCAGCATTCACCGCTCTCTGGGGCAGAGAATTCCAAAGATTCACAACCCTCTGAGTGAAGAAATTCCTCCTCATTTTAGTGTTAAATGGCCTACCCCTTATCCTGAGACTATGCCCACTAGTTCTAGACACTCCAGCCAGGGGAAACAACCTCTCTACCCTGTCAATCCCCTTCAGAATCTTGCATGTTTCAATGAGATCACCTCTCATTCTTCTAAACTCCAGAGAGTATAGGCCCATTCTACACAAATCTCATCATAGGACAGCCCTCTCATCCCAGGAATCAATCTAGTGAACCTTTGTTGCACCGCCTCCAGGGCAAGTATATCCTTTCTTGGATAAGGAGACCAAAACTGTGCACAGTACTCCAGGTGTGGTCTCACCAAGGCCCTGTACAATTGGAGCAAGATTTCCTTACTCTTGTACTCCAACCCCCTTGCAATGAAGGCCAACATGCCATTTGCCTTCCTTGTTGCTTGCTGTACCTGCATGCTAGCTTTCTGTGTTTCTTGCACGAGGACACCCAAATCTCTCTGAACACCAGCATTTGAAAGTTTCTCACCATTTAAAAAATGTTCTGTTTTTCTATTCTTCCTACCAAAGTGAATAACCTCACATTTCCTTACATTATACTCCATCTGCCACCTTACTGCCCACTCACTTAGTCCAGCTATATCCCTTTGCAGACTCTGTGTTCTCCTCGCAGCTTACTGCCCCAGGAATCACGTAAGCCCGGTCCTCCAATGAGAAAGGAGGATCCCATTTACGAATGGAATCCCCAGAAAAGTTAAACCGTTTAGACAACTGTAATAAAAATAAATGTTCTGTTTTTTTCAAATTTGATTAAAAGTCCCTTCATTTTTTGAAAAATAATTTTAAACATTTTAATCCAGGCCAATAATTGTAGAAACTAATTTTAAGTGTTTGTGGATCATTTATTAAATTTTTTAATTTAAGGCTTATAATAACCCTTACACTGGAGAAAGCAGGTCCTACACCTGCTTTTACCAGGTATAAGAGTTTTGTGGGCAATTGCTAGGCAAGTAACCCAACTCTGCACCAGCGAAAGTGAATTTCTAGTCTGTTTGGTTGCGAACCATGACAGATCGCAAGTTCCGGGTTTTCGTGCATGTGCAGCGCATGCAGAAACCTGGAACTTGTGGGACCTTTCAGAAGGCTTATGACTGCGTACGCTGTCACGGGGACTGTAAATTCCAGGCCTTTGTTAACGTTCCAGGTCGATAACCTTTTGTCAGAACTGGAAAAGATAGATATATAATCAAAGTTTTAAGCAAATGCTGGGGCAGGGAAAGAGGGAGGGGAGGAAAGAACAAAAGGTGGTCTGTGATGGAGTGAAAGACAGGAAAGATTAAATGACAAGAGATGATGGTGCAAAGCAAAATTGCCATCTTCTTTTGCCTTGTACAATCATACCTTTTGTCATTTAATCTTTCCTGCCTATCACTGACCTTCCCTTTTTGTTCTTTCCTCCCCCCTTCCTCTGCCCCTGCATTTGCTGAAAACCTTGATATCTCTACCGTTTCCAGTTCTGATGAAAGATCATCAACCTGAAACATTGACTCTGTTTCTCTTTCCACAGATGCTGCCTGATCTGCTGAGTATTTCCAGCACTTAATGTTTTTATTTCAGATTTCCAGCATCTGCAGTTTTTTGATTTTGTGATCCTGACTGGTGTTTGTTCACTGTTCATCTTTGTGATATATCGTGTGACCTATGATTCCATATTTGGCAATCTGACCTAATGTTTGCTTTCAAGTTACCCAGGATGATCAACTGGCTATTGGTAGGAGTACCTGAAACCATTCTTCTTATTATCATAAGTCAGTTTGTTGCTCACCCATTCTGGCGCACTTGATTAGTGGTGAGTGTGTTTATGATGTACTTTGAGTAGAGGAGACTGTATGCAGTGTCTCAGGTTGAGTTCACCATTTGGTGCTATTGAAGTATGATGACTAGCAACAGAGTTGGCTGTTATAGATTGCCATTGGCTGGTTAGGTTTCCACGTATGGTTTCAAGAGTCTTTCTACCTTTTATAGTTTACTTGGTTGGCAAACCTTGGATGGTGTTTTTAAAGTAACACCATCAATGCCTGTCACATTGACGTCTCATTGGGATACCCACTGTGTGAGCTCTTCACTGTTTACCCCTGAGTGCAGGTTTCCTGTTTCCTATGGCTGTAGGTACTTGCCAGAATTTAGTCACTGTTCTCTTGGTATCCAATGTGTGTTTGGGATGTGCTTGGAAGCTTTTATCCCTGCGTAAGCAGTTACCACAGAGCCCTCCTGTCTAACCTTGTATCATCATGATGTTAAACGAATGACGTAAGGTTATTAATATGCAGGTTTTTCATCAGGTAGTAGCTCTGAGCTGTGGCTGCACGGTTGAGATATTTGTGCAAATCTACTGGTGACTTCTGGAGTGCTTAGACATGGGCTTGATGGCAGTCTTTCAGAGGAAAGAGGTTTGCAAAGAAACAGTGTTAAACTGTCTTTAAGGAGAAACTGAGGGGGGGAGAAAAAGAAAGACTTGCATTTTTATAGCGCCTTTCAGGACGTCCCAAAGTGCTTTATAGCCAATGAAGTACTTTTGATGTGTAGTCACTGTTGTAATATCAGAAAAAAGTTACCATCTACATAAAATCATTCCCCTCTCCAACAGCAAAGTTGTTCTACAAGTCACTTTCTTAAACTCTTAGTTCTCAAAGACTTAACAGATTTAACATTTTATGTAAGAACTGCCTTGCTGACAACAAGTGCCTTCAGTCAGGTGATTTACAGTCTTGCATGCTGCTTCAGAAATCTGCGGAGAAATCCTGTCCCAGCTGGGCGCACACTGGAGTGTATGAGAATGTTTGAGATATTAAAATGCCTGTGCTCCTAATGTGGTCAGACAGATTCCAGTTACTGCCTTTATCCCCGTTTACATAGGGACAAGAGTAACTTGCCGGCAACTCCAATCCTTTCATCTGTATGTCGACTGATTAAATACCATCTAGGAACAGTGGCTAAAGGCTCCTTCATCATCACTTTAGTAAAGATCCCACGACTGATCCTCATGTATATTCACAGCCAGCTCAAAGGCAAGGTAAAAGTTGTTCGTGGCCACGTGCAAACCTTTAACTTCAAATGTCATATTGGCATAACTGTTCAATTTTGGAAACCAATTTTTTACTGATAGATTCTCTAATCAATTGCTTTGTTTATTTTTTTGTGTCCAGGAAAATGCTTGTGCAAAATGCATGCTGAAATCTTGCATGTGCTGTCTCTGGTGTTTAGAAAGGTGCCTACTCTATCTGAATCGGGTAAGTTTTTTTTTTAATTTTTTCACTTTAATTCCGTTCATTTGAGCTGGTCAAACCTGCAAATGTGACCCTTTTTTAATAGCCTGTTACTCTGAACAGGGTATAACTCTTGTTTAAAATTTATTTGGCAATATACTGAGCATTTATTAAGTAGATTTATATCTATACTAGTCTTCTGCCGAGTGTGCAATTCCTGTTCCATTATTTCCAGTGTTACGATTTGGTTGTGTCTCTGTCATGGTTCTACGTAAAGCTTTAAGATACTTACTTTAAAGGCTTTTACAGCTTATTTGATATGACCCGATTGGTTTACTTTTACCATGTGACTAAGTCCCTCCAGATTTATTCTACTTCTCAACTCTCTCCACAAGCTCAACACACAAATCTCTTCTAATTTACCTTTGCCAAATTGCCCGTTGAATTAATTTAGAGCTGATTTATTTATCTTTACAGCTGAAACATTTTCTTTATCTGTCTGATGCCCGAGACTGCTATAGTAAATTGAGGTAATTTATTTTGGGGAATTGAGTTAATTTGGTTTATTTGATGTGTTTTTTCTTTATCTCCTCGCCGGCCACCATTGATGCCCGAGAAGCTGCCACTTAGTTTGCGTTAGAGAACTATCTCCTTGTAGCTGCTATCACGGCCCGGGAAGCAAGTGTCATCAGCCTTTTTGCCATTGCTAATTTACTGCCCCATTGCCCGGTTGTAAAGGCCAAATTTGCCGCCGCCATTGCTGCCCAAGCAGCAGCTCTGACCCTCGCCTGAAAAGACCCCCCCCCCCCCACCTTTCCTGTGCCACGAGCCTCTCGCTGCCAACACTGCTGTTTATTGCTTCCATTTCCAGCCACACAAGCTCCTGTCCCTTGCTGTCCTGTTTGCTGTCTGAGAAACCTCTGCTGCAGCCATTCCTCCCAAGAAGAATTTGATTGCAAGTTGGCTGTTCCATTCTTTAATATATAGGTAGATATAGACTACTCATCACAGGAACAGGCCATTCGGCCCAACTGGTCCATGCCAGTGTTTATGCTCCACACAAGCCTCCTCCCACCCTACTTCATCTCACCCTATCAGCATATCCTTCTATTCCTTTCTCCCTCATGTTTATAAAGCTTTCCCTTAACTATTCCTTGTGGTAGCGAGTTCCACATTCTAAACACTCTCTGGGTAAAGAAGTTTCTCCTGAATTCCTTATTAGATTTATTAGTGACTATCTTTTATATTTACGACTCCTAGTTCTGGTCTCCCCCACATGAGGAATCGACTTCCCTACGTCGACCCAATCAAATCTTTTCATAATCTTAAAGACCTCTATCAGGTTAAACCTCAGCCTTCTCTTTTCTAGAGGAAGGAGCCCCAGCCTATTTAATCTTTCCTGATAGTTATACCCCCTCAGTTCTGGGATCAGTACCTCTCCTGGGGCCAATTTTTGGGCGGATGTTGCGAGTTTGCACTGCCTCGCCTTGGCGGTGCACAGCAGGAAATCGCAGGGTGCTGTTCATTTTAGATGGTCGGATAATCCATTTCCCAAATACAGACCGATGGTAGACAAGACTCCCTGCCGGTAGCACCGACTCGGGAATTCCCCTCTCCTCTCACAATATGTCTGTGAGAGGGCTGCACACCTTGTGATTCATGCAGCAGTGTCCTGGGGAAACCTCCTGACTGCTTCCCCAGACCGAGCAAAGGAGCTGCCAATTTTCTGATATTAGCCGGAGCGACGACCAGCATAACCTCAGCTGCCCCGAATAGTGGGGTCAGTAAGTGGACACTGCTCTTTGGAAGTATGCCCCAGAAATAGCTGGAATCGTGCTCTGTTGGGCTGGGCACCACTTGTTTGATATTGTAGCACTTTTGGTGTATTTTAAAAGCTCCCCTGTTCAGCCTCTACCATTGTTAGGAAATGTGCGCACTTCCACATTGCTAAGATACTGTGGTGGACGCCAGGAGCCACTTCTCCCGTTGCTATTTCATGTTTCAGTAATGCTGCATGTTGGGCAACAGGTGGCGCAATTGCACGGTTTCAAGATGAACCATGCTTCCGCCCCCCCCAATGGCCCATTGTGGAACTGCATGCCCCATTTTGTTTTTCCATTTCCCAACAGTTTGTTTTCTTGGTCTGTTGAATTCATTTATGATCCCCAGTTTTTTAGTTTATTTCAATCCTTTGTTTGGTTTTCCCAGCTGCCTATTTTGCTTTTAAACTATTTTACCCAGTTAACTATTGTATGTATTCGTTTTTTTTCCCCAGGTCCCTGCTACCCTTGGAATCCGGAACTGAATTCCTTTACCAAGTATATTTAGATCACTTTGTTCTGCTAAATTTATTTCATTCATGTCTTTTCCAGTTGGTTTTCCCCTTCTGCCTCTTGCCTTGTCCCGGTTATTTAACTGCCCATGGAAAAAGTCTTTTCCCAGCTCCCTTAGTAATTAATTCTCTACCTTTGCAATCTCTCTCCTCTGGCCCGTCAGCTATCACAGACACCTCTGCCACCATGGACCTGCATAAATGCTTCATTGCCTCTGTTTTGACACACCCATCCATGCCAAATAACTCTTATGTCCCATTGCTGCCAATCCCCTGGTGCAAGTATGAAGGCCACAAACCCAAGCGCATGTGGCGCACAACAGGTCTTGTTCATCAGCTTTATGAAAAATAAACTCTTGATAGGTAAAAAGTGAAAGCGAGGTTTCCCCCCCCCCCAAAAAAAAGTGTGTTTGGAACTGGTTTCTTGGTCAAAATGTTAGTATTTCAAGCAGAAAGGAAGCACTTCTTGACATAGTTCTAGATAATGAAGTAGGTGATCCACAAGCATGGGAACAATAGGGAAATGGTGACCACTATGTAGGTTTAGTAAAGAAACCAGCTGGAAGCTAAGAAACAGTGAGCAGTTGTTAGAAATTATGTCTGAGTTGGGGGGCGGGGTACCTCTGAGCTCGGTGCTGGGACCACTGCTGTAATTTTCATCAATGACCTGGATTCAGACACAATCCAGTATCGTCAAATTTGCAGATGACACCAAGCTAGGAGGGGCAGTGTGAGGTGGAATTAGAGGAGGTATCTCGGAGATTATAAACTGAGTTGGACAAAATATGCAAGTGGGCAGAACAATGGGAGATGAAATTTAAGGCAGACAAGTGTAAAGTACTGCACATAGGAAGGAAAGATAGATGAGGCACGTACTCCTGAGTTGTGGTTAAAATAGCTAAGGATGAAGCTAAACGCATCTCAACGCTAAATATGTCCAACCAGTGCAGAACAGCATTAGCAAAGCTAATAGGATATTGAGATACATCGAAAAAATATAACCCGGAATATTACTTTAAGTTAAACTGTGGGAGTAGAACAAGGAGACACGGTTCGGACTAGTAAAAGGTAATTTTAGGACTGAAACTACAGTTACCAACTTGTGGAATAAACGTCCAGGCAGAGCTGTAGAGGCAAATTCCTGGAATCATTTAGGAAATAATTCAATGCTGCAATGGGGGAGCAGTATAATCTCTGACTAGATGAATCGAGATGGGCTGAATGACCTTCCTCATCTGTAATTATCTTGTCGTAGCAAAATGAAAAGAGGCTTTGCCCAGGTTAAGTGGAAGGAAAAATTGGCAAATACAACCATAGATCACCATAGATGACTGGAGAAGCTGGGATTGTTCTCCTTCGAGCAGAGACAGTTAAGAGGAGATTTAATAGCGGTGTTCAAAATCATGAAGGGTTTTGATGGAGTAAATAAGGAGAAACCATTTCCACTGGTGTTGGTAACCAGAGGACACAGATTTAAGGTGAGTGACAAAAGAACCAGAGGGGAGAGGAAGATAATTTTTTTGATGCAGCGAGTTATGATCTGGAATGCACTGCCTGAAAGGGTGGAAGCAGATTCAATAGTAACTTTCAAAAGGGAATTTGATAAATACTTGCAAGGGAAAAATGTACAGGGCTACGGGGAAAGGGCAGGGGAGTGGGACTAATTGGATAGCTCTTTCAAAGAGCTGGCACAGGCACGGTGGGCCGAATGGCCTCCTTCTGTGCTGTATCATTCTATGATCAGCAATAGGAAATTTTGAACATTAATGGAAGGGGCACAAAGTATACCCTGGTAAGGAAAATAGGAGTGTATTAAAGGCTGGATTCCATGGATGAAGAGCGCAATTGGATCAAATTTGAAATTTAATAATTTACTGCTCGCCGGGTAGATCATAAAAATTAAAGCCAGGACAAATGTAAAGAATATAGGAAAGCTACAGAAAGGGGGTATTTGAAAGGCAAAGGGAAAGAATAGGAGAGAAAATTAATAATACATCAAGGGCAACAAAAAGTCTTTGAGCAATTTAGTAGTAAGAGGATGGCCAAAGGAGGAGCAGGGCTCCTAAGAGAGGAAGATGTTACGCTTGGAGCAGAGAGTGAGGTATAAAATAGTACAAAAACAAAATACTGGAAATCTGAAATAAAAACAAACCGCTGGAAATGCTCAGCGGGTCAGGAGCATCTGTGGAGAGAGGAGCAGAGTTGACGTTTCAGGTAAAATAAGTGCTTTGAGTCGGTTTTCACAATGTTCAACTTTGCATACTTGACGGTCATTCCAATCTCATTCCTAACATTATGATGGGACTTTTTCAAATTGACAGACAAATGATTCTCCAGCCAGAGGATTCTGTTAAGATTTCTATTTGAAGTATTAACGGCCATTTGAATGTTTTCTATTTTGACAGAATGCATATGTAGCGACAGCCATAAACAGTACCAGCTTTTGCACGTCCGCCAGGGATGCCTTAATGATCCTGGTGGAGAATGCTTTGAATGTGGCTGCTATAAACACAGTCGGTGATTTTGTGTTGTTTCTGGGAAAGGTTTGTATTTTACGACTGATCATTTTCACTTAGTGACACCTATTAATGTTTTTTTTTTTTTTTTTAAAGACGAGCAATCCTGACCTGAACAGACTGCAGTATCTTATGCCGTTTATGGCCTTAACCTGCTTTATTAAAGGCTTGCAGACCTCAGCATTTATTTCCATAATAGGTTTCTCAATAATTTAAAAATAAACGTAAGTGAAGTGCCAAGATCCCACCAAGGATGGAAAATGTAGGTGTGAAGATGAGGTAAATCAAATAGTAGTTAGGTGATGCCAAATTAAAAGGCTATTAATTGTGGGGAGGAAGAGAAAATTGAAGGAGTAAGGAGTTTTGAAATCTTGGAAAAGAATGAATTAACTTTGGAGACTTGATTTTAACACAGTGCAGGGAGGAGGAAAAACCATGTAGAATCGCATTTTTGAATTTTCCTCATCAGCTCATTTGGAACCATTATCTTGTGACTAGCGTTTGTGTATTTGCATCTCTTTTGCAACATGTTCCACCTATACTTCCTGCAGCAGAGATGTTGGACAAGTAGCTTGCTCATAGGACGCCACCTAAGTAGTATTTGATTCGGCTGCCAGGGAGGAGATGCCTGCACTCGCCTCTGGCTGACATTGAAAAATCTATTGAGTGAGAATTAAACCTGCATAAGTACCTGTTACTCAAGTTAAAAGTATCAACTGCTGAGACGGAGATGCCATACTTGCTTATGTGCGTGTGTCACTTACTGCAAATTACAGTTTAGTGCCATGTTTTCTCCTGTGAAAATGAAGATTATCGTTGGAATATGTATGTTGCTATACATCAGGGCCCCAAATTATTCTGATTACATTATGGTCTCATTTAAATGAAGTTACTGTGGAATGCTGAATTCATTCCTTGCCAACTAGGAAAGTGAGGCAAAATCATCTATGCCAGGACTCTATGTTGGTCTATGGAGTGAAGTCGTCCATCTATTCTTTTTTCCTTCCCTGAGTTGGAATGACTAACTTCTCTATGGTGCTACAAGGCGTTTGATAAAGCACCACATTTGGCTTGTTTGCAAAATTGGCAGTAGCAGCATGGATACAAAATTGGCTAAGGGATAGAAAACAGAACGTTGTGGTGAATGGCTGTTTTTTGAACTAGAGGGAGGTATACAGTGGTGTTCCCCAAGGTTCAGTACTAGGACCACTGCTGTTTTTGATATACATTAATGACTTGGACTTGGGGGGAATTACAGGGCACAATTTTGAAATTTGCAGATGACACAAACTTGGAGGTGTAGTAAACAGTGAGGAAGATAGTTATAGACTTCAAGAGGACATAGACAAGCTGGTGGAATGGGCAGACACATGGCAGATGAAATTCAATGCAGAAAAGTGTGAGGTGATGCATTTTGGTAGGAAGGATGAAGAGAGACAATACACACTAAATGGTGCAATTTTAAAGGGGCTGCAAGAACAAAGACCTGGGGGTGTTTGTGCACAAATTTTTGAAGGTGGCAAGACAGGTTTAACAGATTTCAGGTGATTAGCAAAAGAACCAGAGACGACATAAAGAAAAATGTTTTTATGTAACGAATGGTTAGGATTTGGGATGAACTGCCTGATAGGCTGATGGATACAGATTCAATAGTAGCTTTCAAAATGGAGTTGGATAAATACTTGAACGATAAAAAATTGAAGGGATATGGGGAAAGAGCGGTGGGGAGTGTGACTAACTGGATTGCTCCTCAAAAGAGCAGGCACAGATTCGATGGGCAGAATGGAATAGAATAAATCATAGTATTCTATGATACTATGATTTAGTGCTCTAACTAAGACCTTGCAAGTCGCCCAAAGTGAAGGAAGTGAGTTACAGTGAGGCAACCTTGCGACTGAATTTTGCATGCTGATTGGGAGTGGCGCATTCTACTGCTCAAGTTGCTGGTTTGCTTTGTTGGTATGTTTTGATGAAAGATCAGATTACGAAGATCAACAGAAATGCCGCCTTTCCTTTGTGTTGTGGAGCACATGATGTCATCTAGGGAGTTGATGCAAAAGCAGTAAAATGTGCTTTTTTTTAAAAAAAACAGCAGTAAAATTTTAATTGCTTGGAAGAAAGATTTACTGTCTTGAATGCTAATGTGGAATGCTTTTCCAAAGGGTTTTACATGCGAGAGTTTTCAATCCTCATCAATGGTGCTCCTTTTTCCATTTCACTCTGGACCTGGTCTCAAAAGTGGCTCATTTTTTTTGTGATGGATTAATCTGGCTAAGTGTCATGCTTTTTTTTTGCTGCTGTAGCTTCAGATCTGTTAAGAGGCGGTCTAATCTGAACTCACTTGCACAGTGACCTCTGTTGTGTAGAAAACAGTGAAGTCATATTGCCGTTCCAAGCTGCTGCAAGGATACCGACTTGAGTGATCTTAAACATAGTCTGATTTACTGACTGGCTTGTGTAGTAGATTTAGATTTTTCTGCTTGCCACATTGGCCAACCTTGCAACAAAGAAAACCAGTGATTTTTGTGGAAATATACTGTTACCCCAGTAGAAACATAGGAGCAGGAGTAGATCCTTCAGCCTCTTGGGCCTGCTCTGCCATTTAATTAGATCATGGCTGATCTGCACCTCAACTCTGTTTTCCTGCCCTTGATATCCTTACCTAACAAAAATCTGTCTATCACTGTCTTGAATGCTCCAATTGTCCTAGCATTTGAGGGAGAGGTCCACCTTTCTACTACCTTTGTGTGGAAAAAGTGCTTCCTGATTTCGGCTCCTGAGTGGCCCAGCTCTAATTTTAAGTTTATGGCCCCCTGTTCTTGATTTCCCCACCAGAGGAAATAGTTTCTCTGTATCTACCCTATCAAATCGTTTTATCATTTTAAATACCTCAATCAGATCACCCCTCAATCTCCTATACTCGAGGGAATAAAAGCCAAGTTTATGCAACCTGTCTCAGTCGATGGGGTGAGCAGAAAAATGTCCTGATTCTGCCTGTGAACCTTAACTTGTCAGTTCTGTGCTTCATGAATATTTAGCTTATATCATAATATAGGACGTTTTACTACGTTAAAGGCACTATATAAAGCAAGTTGTTGTAATAGCAGTCTCATCGTGAGACAGACACTTCTTGCTTGGGCAGTTCTTGGAGGATCTAGGAGTCTGTTGCTGGGTAAGGGAGGCTGATGTAAATGTGAGGAATCAGTTCAGCAGTCCTGATCTCCTAGAATCGGAATTAAGGCAAGGTCAAAACGAAAGCAACTTTTGGGGCCATTACTATTGATCCTATTGGTGCATATACATTTCCAGCAAGGGTGACTGGATGATCAGGACTGGGAGTCTTTGGCTGCTGTCTTGTTGCTGTTTTCTTCCCCTCGTCTTCCTACCTTGGAGACGCTGAAGCTGGTTTGTAGCACTGCTACCAGGGAATTCATGAGGTAGCTTACTTGAACTTGCCACACTTGTCTGAAATTATTGAAAGTATTAACTTAAAGGTGGTGAGATGACTGAAATATTGAAGAGATGGGTAATTTTAATTCCTGTAGGTTGCAACTTAAAACGCGATTGTTTATGTATCTCTATAAAATGCTAGACAGGGCCTTGATTGTCCATTAGCGTTTCTGCAATGGTGCCAATCTTGTAATTACACAGAAGGAGCCACTTCATTGCTATTTGTGACATTTGGCTGATTATTTGAATTTAAAAATGAGTTGTGATAACTGCTGCCATTTTATTGAGCAGCTTGTGCCCCATCTATAGATTAGGGAGTTTTTGCAAAAGAATTCAAAGATTTTATTTTCCTAAACAGTTTGTCTGCTGCTGTGTATGTGTAACTGCTTCCACACTAAAATGCATGTAGAAAGATAAACACTGTTGTGAAATGTTTGTAATCTTTACACAGTTTGCTTGTAATCCCATTAAATAAACTTTTGTGAATTTAATTTTTTTTTTCAGGTGCTCATCGTGTTAATTACTGGTTTTATTGGGATTATACTGCTCAACTACCAGCGCGATTATACTGTGTGGGTCCTGCCGCTCATCATTGTTTGCCTGTTTGCCTTCTTTGTGTCACACTGCTTCTTGTCCATATACGAGATGGTGGTGGATGTTCTTTTCCTCTGCTTTGCTATTGACTGCAAATACAATGATGGGAGCCCTGGGCGAGAGTATTACATGGACAAAAGTTTAATGGTAAGTTATGGAGATAGTTCTTGTGCGTGGCATGATTGAAGAAGCTGGCAGAGGCTTGAGTTGGCAAGTTTTATTGCTGGGTTAAGATCAGGATCTTGCCATTTGGGGAATCTTGGACATGTGCCTGTGTTCATAGAATCAGAATGGTTAGAATCAGAGAAAGTTACAGCGCAGGAGGAGGCCATTTCAGCCCATCGTGTCAGCGCCGGCCAACAAAGAGCTATCCAGCCTAATCCCACTTCCTAGCTCTTGGTCCGTAGCCCTGCAGGTTGGAGCATCCCAAGTGCACATCCAAGTACTTTTTAAATGAGGTTAGGGTTCCTGCCTCTACCACCCTTTCAGGCAGTGAGTTCCAGATCCCTACAACCCTCTGGGTGAAGAAATTTCCCCTCAAATCCCCTCTAAACTTTCCAGCAATTACTTTAAATCTGTGCCCCCTGGTTTTTGACCCCTCTGCTAAGGGAAATATGTCCTTTCTATCCACTTCATCTGTGCCCCTCATAATTTTATACACCTCTAAGGTCTCCCCTCAGCCTCCTCTGTTCCAAGGAAAACAGACCCAGCCTATCCAGTCTTTCCTCATAGCTAAGATTCTCTACACCCGGCAACATCTTTGCACTAGAGGGTACAGAGGAGATTTACAATCACATCTTTCCTGTAATGTGGTGACCAGAACTGCACGCAGTACTCTAGCTGAGGCCTAACTAGTGTTTTATACAGTTGAAGCATAATCCCCCTGCTCTTGTATTCTATGCTAGTAAAGGCAAGCATTCTGTATGCTGCCTTAACCACCTTATCTACTTGGCCTGCTACCTTCAGGGATCTGTGGACATGCACTCCAAGGTCCCTTTGTTCCTCTACACTACTCAGTGTCCTACCATTTAATGTGTATTCCCTTTCCTTGTTGGCCCTCCCCAAATGCATTACCTCACACTTCTCCGGATTGAATTCCATTTGCCACTGTTCTGTCCACTTGACCAATTTATTGATATCTTCCTGCAGTCTACAGCTCCCTTCTTCAGTATCAACCACACAGCCGATTTTGTTATCATCTGCAAACTTCTTAATCATATCCCCTATATTCAAGTCAAGATCATTGATATATACCACAAAAAGCAAGGGACCTAGTACTGAGCCTTGCGGAATCCCACTGGAAACAGCCTGTGATGTACAGCTTTGGTATTTTAATGCTCTGTGCCACTGATCTGCCCATGAGTGTTGAGTTGAATTAACTCCTTTCATTTCTCAATGAGCATAACAAGAATTAGGAGCAGGAGTAGGCCATACGGTCCCTCGAGCCTGCTCTGCCATTCAGTTGGATCATCGCTCGCCTTCGACCACAAATCCACTTTCCCACCCGATTTCCATATCCCTTGATTCCCCTAGAGTCCAAAAATCTATCGATCTCAGCCTCAACGATTGAGCATTCACAGCCCTCTGGGTTAGAGAATTCAAAAGATTCACAACCCTTTGAATAAAGAAATTTCTCATTTCAGTCTTTTGCTGCTATCTCTCACCACCACCACAAAAAAAATAGGAATCCTTTGGGTGAAAATTGACCTGTTGTTTGTAACATAGAACTGATTTTGTAGAAGCATTTCCCTTTTTAAAAAAAAAAAGTGCTGTATTAACATCACTGTGTCCAGTTTAATAAACTTGAGGCTTAAATGTGTAATTGAAATACATATAAATTGCCAGGTTAGAAATTCTGACTTTTGTTTCATATATTTAATAAAATGGATAACTGACTTGTTATTTCTGCGAACAAGCGATTAACAGAAATATATTCAATTGTTTTTCAGATAGCATTGATCTGACTTTTTTTTTACTAAGTCCTATTGCGGTTGATGGTGATTTTCAGTTGCATCTCTAACTTTCAGTGGATTCTCTCATTACTGTTCCAGGAATTCATGGACAACAGCAGGAAAGCAATGCGATCAGCCAGTGCTAGTGGGGCAGAAATGAAAGCAATGGTAGGTGCCAGTGAGGAGTCAGCCATCCTCCAGGAGTTTCACTGTTACTACCTGTCTCTCTCTGTCTTTGTAGACTGGTCTCACTCTGGTGAAGTCTTTGCTTTGTGCATCACTCAGGATGTCCTGCTCTTCCTTTTTCTCTATTTGCCGATCAGCTGGATGGGAGAGTTGTTTCCCTTATTTCGTTCTCCGTCTGTTGCGGTTAGCTGAAACTGTGGACTCAGTAGCAGTTTTTCTCCTTTTAGAAGTGTGCAAACCCCACAGTGTTTCTGATCATGGTGTACAGCGAAGAACTAAAGCCCAGTGTCTACCAGACATACAGATTTGATCTTATTGCTTATATTGTCTACACTATTAATCGCTTGTCCTGCACATTTGGTTATATTCTGCACCGTTCTGATCGCCCGGTCACAGTTTCCATGATCAGCTAGCGGGAGACCTATTTTTGCAGGTTAGCACTTGCCCTGTCAACTCTACTTCTGTGCTGAGATGCAGCATGCTTTTGCCACGCAGTGTAGCATCTGGTGGCCTCGTCGAGATTTAGCAAAGGTTGCACCATTACAGCAGGTGTACTTGGAAGTGTCAATGTTGGGATTTGAAACCGTGCCTCTTTGGTGCAGGTTAAATGCTGTTCCACACACACATGTTGCATTCTGTCAGGGTTTCACTGCTGGTAATATGCCTCATTGTTTTGCTTGGCACAAGTTAAGTTGTATTAACGATTGTGTATTTTATCTAGGAGTAGATTCACTCAGCTTCTTGTATACCCAGATCATGTATACACACACTTTTTGGCTTTTTAAACCTGGAACTTGCAGGCTATTTTTTTTTAAGGTGAATTGTATTTTTTTTTTAGAATGGTTAATGAAAAGGATATAAATTGTTGGCTGAATGGATTTCAGATTTGCATGTTAAATGTACAACAGTTTTGCTGATGGTAAAATCTTTGCTTAGTATCGAGGATATGTGGTCCATTGCTCAAAAAGACTTGCTTTGCGGTGGTGTGATCTGGTTTGGTTTAATTTTGTAAATTTTTCTTAAGCCTCACTATGTGGACACTCCAAATTTTCAACAGTCTAGAATGATAAACAAGAATAACACTTGAGATTTTGTTTTTTTAAATATTTATCCCTTTGTTCATTAGAGTAAGCTATTACCTTAAACAATATTTTTAAAATATCTCTGTGCACTTTTCTCATCACTAAACTGTTGCAGTGGATTTATTACAGAACTGTACAATAACTGAACTACTACATTTGCTTGCTTTAGCTATCATTTGTCTTTAAATCTTCTGTTTCTGTGTTGCAAAGGAAGCAGCTAATTAATTTCTAAATTGCTTTCAGCCCCTTTGAAATTTTTTCTTTAACACTTCGACCTTTATGTTGCATGTTACTATGTCGTGTCTAATTTTTGTTGTACTTTGTATTCAGAGTAAGTATTTTTTTTTGTTGGCTCATAAAAATGGCAACCAATTTTGGACATGAGGCTGGGTAGCTTGAGTATTTGAATCAATGCTTTCAAAAAGAAAGACTTGGATTTCTGTAGCACCTTTCATAACCTCAGGACAACCCAAAGCGCTTTACAGCCAATGAAGTACTTTTGAAGTATGGCCACTGTAATGTAGGAAACTTGGAAGCTAATTTGCGCACAGCAAGGTCCCACAAACAGTAATGTGATAATGGCCAGGTAATCTGTTTTAATGATGTTGGTTGAGGGACTGAAAATCCTTTAAAACTAAGAACCATAGTAAGGGAAAAGCAAACATAAGCCAGTATGTTCCAAGTACTCCAGGAGTTAGGAATGTGTGCTTGCTTCTGCAATCATTCAAAGGGTGAAAACTCTACAGGGTTCATTATCTTAATTGTAAGAATCACAGATAAGTCATAATTGTACCAGCAATCGATGTGACTGTTCATAAAGTGTTTTGGTTAATCAAGTGTGGGCATATGACTAAAGACAAGCCAGAAAGCTGCCTATAGTCTAATGCAAGTATCCAACCATCTTTGGGGGACTTCAAAAAATATATAGTGACCTCAAAACTACCTGGAGTGGCTTGAAAACATGCTTTAAAACTTTTTGGGAAGCCTATATTTTAAGCAAAATGCACTAAAGATTTGAATTTGTGATTAAACAAGCCAGAAAAAAAGAGATGCTTGTTCTTGAAAAACAAATGTTAATCCTTTAGTTCATGTAGTCTAAGATTGTACTGTACTACTGTTTGTTTTTTCTAGGCCTCTGGAGCTGGTAACGCTTGATTACAGCAAATCTATGGAACACAGCAGGCAATGCAACACCGGGCTTTATAGATTGTTGTCTTTTTGTGTGAATCCCTAATAACCCGTAATGGGGAAGGGAGTACAATGGGTCAAAAATGTGCTTTTTAAAAAAAAAAAAAACTTGCTTAGAAGATGTATTTTTTTTTAAATTTCTAACTGGAATATTGCCAATTTGCAGTAATATGGAACCTGTTGCAAAATTCTTTTGGTTTTTAACCAATCATTTAACATAGACTGTATCCTACTGTCAAACCTCAGTATGCGTGAATATTTTCTACCACTATAGACACTATGTATTATGCTTTGTATGCATTATAATCATGTACGTGTATTCTTTGTATGCAGTTCCCACAGAATATTTTGTAAAACAGCAACGCGGTAATACTGAATATTATTTAGAATAGCATAATAGTATTGTAAATAATCTCTCTTGTGGCTTGTGCAGTTCACTCCAGTCCTGTTGCTACATTCCTAATGGAATTGCCATACTGAAAACTCAGGATAAAAATGTCACCTTTTCAGTAACTTGTCTCATCAAGTGAACTAACAACTGTAGGATCCTTTTAAAATGGGCAGGTGACTAAATGCAAGACGAGAGTCAAAGTGGCACACAAGTAAACGTTACTTGTATGGGATGAAAGATGATTATTCATTTTCCAAATGTACAGACTTAAAAAGCATCATATGGCTTCCAGACCAGGGTTCATCCAGCCGGTAGCTGAACCGTATAGACCAGCGGGCTCTTGAGGTTTGTTATCTGGCCTGAGCTGAGTTAGCTGACCGCAGCCAAGACGGTAGATGGGGCACTTCCTTGGTGCCTCTGGATCAGAGAAGGGAAAATTGCCCAGTGTTCTGACTCCTGGTTGCTATCTTGAAGCCCCTGCTGGAAGTGCATATGTATGGATGTTGACTGAGCCCAGTTGGGCTTGGTGTGATGCATCTTGTAGCCAAATAGCCTGCGGACGCTCGCTGTGCAGATTACTGTATGAAGACCTTTTTGGGTGGGTGACGTGCAGGAGGGTGTCTGATGCCTGTGGAGCCAGATCCCACCAACTCTGGGGGAGGACAAAATTGGCAGATAAAAGGAAAGCGGTTCTTTAAATACACGCACCGGCGCAAGCTCCATTAGAGGAGTGCCTGTTTCGCCATTTTTAAGTGGATCGCCCACTTGGTAAGTCCAGCGAGACCTAGGGCCAGGGGAGGTCTGGGGGTTGTTGGGTTTGGGGCAGTTGGGTTGGATGTGTTGGGGAGGGGGTGTCATGTTCACCAAGCATTGGAAGCCACCACAGAAAGAGACTGACCCGGCCAACCAATGAGGTAGTTATTGGCATTGTCGCCATTTGCCTTTTCACATCATCTGAAGCGTTTTGCTATTTACTATTTTTAATTTATCTAGAACAAAGCAGAAAGAGGTAAAATCATGCAATGAAAATATTACTAAAACTATGATGCAACTACCATTACTAAGTTTAACTGCAAAACTTTCAGTTCTCTGAACTTCTCTATATTGCTGGTGTTACTTTGCCTGCAGTATGCGATTAAAGCTCCGATGATTGGGGGCAGTGGAGTTTTCCCGACCTTCCAGATTATCGCTGACTAAATCTGTGCCACTAATTTGGTCAGAGTCCAGCCCCCGTCCCTGTGCTTTGAGTAAAGCAGGCCCTCTGCTCTGTCATTTGGCAGGTGGTGGATGCCTTTGATTGCTTTCTTGATGACTCTGTTTCAGCCTGTTGGTGTGTTTCTGTGAGCCCTCCCCTAGTATTGGGTGCTGGGAGATCTGTGGGATCGTGCGAGTCTTCAGCATTTCTATTCTGTTGGTTCCCATTCTGCCCTCTGAAGATTGTTGATCCACCCCTTCCAGCTTCTCTCTCTCTCTCTCTCCACCTTGTTCTTAACGTCAATAGTTACTCCCGCCAGTGCTTTGCCAGTTTTGCTTAAGGAAATGTACTTTTGTGTCAAACATCATCGAGAACTGCAGTCAAATTATGTGGTGAGCTTCATACTATGGTTGAATCATGAGCTTAGTGAATTTAAGGATATAATAGTTGGCCTTGCTGATTCCTAGTCATTTTAGTTCATGTTTCAAATCTGCAATTTGGGTCCTGGTCAATCTATTCAAAAAAAAAAAGTAAACTTTAAAGATCTGTTAACAAATATGAGCATTAGAAAACCAATAATTATCAGTTCCAAATGTACTAGGGCTGCAATAAGGCTTTGGTTAGTTCTTGATTCTTTTGACTGATTCAAGAATCACACTTTAAACCTGTCTTAAAAAGAAGAGGTGCAAAGACTGCTACAATGGGGACGTGATTTTAACCCTACTTAGCAGAAACCAGGCGAGTGGGCAGTTAAAATCGCCCTGGCTCTTATCTGTCCAAAAGCTGCCATGATCGCAAGATCTGTAATTTTAACCTGTTCTCCTGAGCAGGCAGCAAGGATATGTGGCCGGAGCCAACAGTGACCTTCTTTACATATACGTGTTGTAGCCCAATGATGTCATTGAGACCCAACTAATTCTAACTCAGGCCTGAGTGGGGAATCCACCTGGAGTTAAAATCGGGGTGTTTATGCACTTACCGAAGTGTATTCGCAATAACTGATCTGATACTACACTCCATTCTCATTTTCCCTTCAGTTGCATTGCTGAATGTTGGTGTCACTCATTGTGTGCGGCAGAAAACCAGTGATTGTTGAAATCCTTCTGAAGCAAAAGCTGAAAGGTTGAGAAAAGTGCGTAAAATGTAAATTATTTAGCTGTGGCTGTATCTGTTTTTAGTGAAATCAGGTGTGTGCAATCCATTCCTGGATAGTGACCCAAGACAAAATTAGTACTTCACACAGTGATGCAACTTTTAAGGTTTAAAAGAAGCTACAAGATTATTTTTTGAGACCAAACTGATATGAATTGCATTCTAAGTTTTCTAATTGGAAGCCATTTTTAAAATAGTCGATGCGTACAGACTTTTTATATTTAATATGGTGATTTGCCAATTCCAATAACTGCACCATTGGAAAGGAATGGTTTGGAGGGAGATTAATCTGCAGTTGCTTCCAATTAATTATTTTGTACTCTTAACTGTCTAGTCTACTTTCACTATCTCTTGCCATTGCACTAGCTTGCCATGTGACAGTTGAAGTCTTCTACGTGTGAAACCATCCAGAATATGCTATTGAACCAAACCGTTGGAAATTGCTCAGGGTGGAAGTTCTGTTGAATGTCCCAGTGGCAAATTCTGCAAACAGAATCATGTGTGTTGTGTACAAATTATTTCTCTCATTGGCTGTAAAGACGTCCTGTGTTATGAACTATTTACTTGCACTCCACTTACTGACTGGGGTTTTAACACTGTGTAGTTTAATTCCTGCTGTATCACTTTATAATATTTGTATATTAAAATTTTGTTAATAAAAATAAGTTTTTCGTTGGCTTAGCTCCCTCTTGTGCACAAAACATTATATCCAATTTTGACACTGACTTGAATTTCTTTGTTGTGTAGAAACCTTTTATTTGCCAACTGTTTATGGGTCAAGGGTGCTGGAGAGGTGGAGGACATTTGAAAGCAGGCAAATCAATACCCAATATTTAAAAAGGGTGACAAATTGGATCCAAACAACTACTAGCCTACTCATCGAACATCTATCCCAAGCAAAGCTATTCTGGATACAATTCTGTTTTGAGTACTGGATAGGGATTGTGCAGCCAATTAGATTTTGAGATGGACTCTATGGATCTGGGACCAAGCAGATGGATCGCAATTTTCTCTTCCAGTCCTGGCACCTTCCTATATTCCAGTGTAATTTAGCCTTTGATATTTTGTGACAAACTGCTAACTGTCACTGAAGGACAGACACTTAAAAGGAAAGGAACTTGAATTGTTGTGTAAAATAGCCTACAATCTTGTGGCATTTATTATTCTGCATTTATCTTCTTTACTAGATCTCTTGATATTTTCTACCAAGGTCTTTATCTCATCGGTCAATAGTTGGTAAATATTTTTTCAAAACGTGTCCCCTTTTGGACGTTGCCCTCACTAATTGGGTTTTATTTATTTTTAGAGTTTTATCTAGTTGTTAACCTGCAAAAAGGTATCAGAACAGGTCAACTTCCAGAAACATGATCCAAGCTTCTACCGTCATCTCTATGATAAGCATTCTGAAGCGCATTGGTTCTCTGAGATCAGGCGAGAGCCTGAATTTACTTTAATAGTCAATGCAGCCATGACCTGGTCATGGTTGTATTTCCACCTTGGTTAAAGTACTACTTCAAATTTCAATCTATCTCTTGAAATAAGGACAAGTCAAAGGCTGATGTTCACTGACCCTTT
This sequence comes from Somniosus microcephalus, assembly GCF_052327205.1. NCBI lineage: Eukaryota > Metazoa > Chordata > Chondrichthyes > Squaliformes > Somniosidae > Somniosus > Somniosus microcephalus. Next base: position 272,661,909 of record NC_140987.1, read on the forward strand.
GCATCAGTCCTGGTAACGTACCTGCAATTGGTTTAATAATGACGTGTGTTCTGGCCACCTAACATGTTTATAGTTCAGTTTGGTCTTGATTGTAACATTGGACCAGTGATATGCAACCACCTAGAAGTGAAAGTCTTAATTCGCATGCATTGTGTTTACCCTTAGTTGTTGGGGGGAGGAGTTGGGACATTTGCTAATCCATGCAGTCAACTTTGAATAACGTTATGCCTCATCCAAAACTAAAATTCCCAAATCCCAGTCACTCAAATCGAAAGATGAGGCAGAGGTCAGAGTGGGAATGGAGCTCCTCGGCCTTGTGCACTGTTCCAACGAAGCTCAACGTAAGCTGGAGGAACAGCACCTTATCTTTCTATTAGGCACTTTACAGCCTTCCGGACTCGACATTGAGCAACAATTTCGGACCATAACCCCTGCCCCTATTTTTTTAGAAGGCAGCTGGTGATTCTGATATTCCCATTTACACCTCTTCTGGACCCTTCTTTTGTTTCTTTACTTGTCCCATTACCATCTCCTTTTGCTTTGTACTATCCTATTTTGTTATGTACTCCTGCCTTCCACCCTATCACATACCTTCCCTTTTGTTCTTTCCAAGCCTCTGCACTTGCTTTAAAACCTGTTATGTCTCCCAACCTTTTCCAGTTCTGACAAAAGGTCATCGAAACGTTAACTCTGTTTCTCTCTCCTCAGATGCTGCCTGACCTGCTGAGTATTTCCAGCATTTTCTCTTTGTTTCAGATTTCCAGCATCTGCAGTATTTTGTTTTTGTATTCTAAACAGCAATATCGTCCAATTCTAGGGCAAGGTTTTGAAACTCTGTTCCAGTTTGCACTTGGATTTTAAAATGGCATGGGAGCCTAAAGTAATACTTATTTTAAATTGCTATCATTAAATGGAGCTTGTTTTGTGTGTTTGCTGAGAACTGGGAAGTATTTCTGTCTTGCCCCCCACCCCAGGCTCTGCAATGTCTAATGCATCTGTAAATGTCATCCATTATACAGAATACAGTAGCTGTTTTTTTTTTGGATTCATTGTTTTTAAAACTATTACACATTTATGGGAAGACATTCTTTATTTTGAATTAGTGTATCATTATCCATTGAATAGTAAACCGGGTAAGTAGCTATGATTCCGATGCTTGTTATCAATATCTGTGTGAAGCAGAGTTAATGCATAAACCGTGTGCTTGTTAACATTTGTTCCTAGCCCAGTAGCATTTCTAGATCATTCCAAGCTACTTTTTCTTGGTCTTTGCCAACAGATTGTCACACGTTTTCTTTTGCCCATGTATCACTGAAACCTCATATATTTTTGAGACTACAAATGATTATTGCCTACTGTGTGTATATAAAAAGAAAGACTTGCATTTATATAGCGCCCTTCGCAAACTCAGGAAGTCCCAAAGTGCTTTACACCCAATGAAGTAATTTAAAAAATGTAGTCTCTGCTGTAATGTAAGAAATGCAACAGTTGATTTGTGCACAGCAAGCTCCAAAAAACAACAATGCGATAATGAGAAGATGGTCTGCTTTAGGTGATGTTGGTTGAGGAATAAATAGCACCAAGCACTCCACTGCTCTTCGAATACACCTTTAGAATCTTGAAAATGCATCGAATTTCAGGATTAAGTAATGCTATTTTCACTTAACTCACAGAAACATAGAAGATTCGCAGGAGTCAGCCATTCGGCTCATTATTCCTTTTCATTTAATGTATTCCAATTAGTGAAACCATTACACAGATGTGCCTTGGATTCACAGTAAGGATAGTCTTCCAGTTTCTTCTGGTGGGAAGGAGGTAGTGGCTTTTAAATTTCTTCATCGCTGCCATCACACCCACTCTACAGATGTCCAAAGATGTGCGGGTTAGGTTGATTGGCCATGGAAAAAAAAAAAAAAAAAAATTTGACCCTTAGTGTTAGGGGGGATTAAATTCGTGGGGTTACGGGGATAGGGCTTGGGTGGGATGGCTGTCGGTGTAGGGACCGGGTGCTAGGGTTTGGATGATCAGCCATGATCTCGTTGAATGGCGGAGCAGGCTCCTATCTTCTATGTCTATGTCTAAATGTGCTTTTCTGTAGTTGAGTGTCGTTGACTACTGACACACATTAGTCTTTAAAGTCAACAGCATTTTGTACTATAAAGTAGGGGAATTAAGCTGCCTGATGGCATCAGAACTACATTTCTAGGTCTTGCTAGCTGCCATCACATCTCCACTTGTATGTAAAACCAAGGAGCTGGATTTTGTCCTTTTTCCAATGGGAAATGCTGATCTCTTGCTCCTAGCTGGCCTTCACTGGAGTAACACCAGATGAGCTGAATAGCATGGAGATTGTGGGTCACTATTCTCCAAACCCTATCTAGCTAATGTAACAATGTTTTAAGAATCGGTGCACTCTGGACCACTCTTGTTTCTTTTTCTTGCCCCCAAAAAGTACCTTTACTGAGACTCAATGAAGCTGAGTGAATTAAAATTGCAGGGTGTTTATGTACGACTGAATTCACCAATTTCATAAAGGTATGTTTGTCTGTACTTTTTTGTGCAAAACAAAATGCAAATATATTCCGCCCATGAACATCCTTCATCTCCAAGCCCCTTGGCCCTAGTTATAATACCAATCTACGCAAACAAATCTGTTATACTTGATAGAGTGGAAATCGCAAATGCTGGATATTTTAAATAAAATGAGAAATTGTCAGAAATCCACAGATGATGAGTCAGCATTTGTAAAGAGGGGAGACTGGCCAATTGTACCGCTGAGAGTCCCTTGGAACAGAAAAGTGGAAGAGAATCGAGGCCCTTTGTGGGATGGACGTGAGAATGAAAAGGGAGGGGAGCTTCATTTCAGACCTTGGCATAAAACAAGTACTTTCTGAAGAGAGAAATTCCATTTTTTAAGGGAACCAAAAATACATTTTGCAGAAATTATACAGGCACATAACCCACAGCTACATTTCACTCCACCATTCCAAGATCAGACAAAAATAGAACTTGCTAATAAGTTGTCATTTTGAATATAGAGTATTAAAGGACTTCTTATAAATGCAAACTAATAAACCATGGATAAAATATTACATTTTTGTCACATTCAGTATTGCCATTCTTCTTCATCTTGATGGGCACAAAAAGAAAATCAACCAACAAAATTGAACATATCCATCTCTCAGATCTTAAAAATTTGATTCTGAGCATCTTTGAAATTAGTGTCCAGCTGAGAAGGATGTGCATGTGGGACATGGAACAGCTTTAAGGTATCTCATTACTGGGTAGACAACGGGATGTTCATTCATCCTACTCCATGTCAATTCAGGGACTGCCTTGAGGCAAACAAGGCACTTTTAAACCAACTGGAACTCCCCTGGTGGCCTCTTGTGCTCAACAAATTGCCAGGCATTATCAGAGTTGATTTAGGTTTTGAGCCACATTTGAATATTTAGTTAGAAAATAGAAGAACTCTTGTCTCCCAAGTTTTTGAATTTCAATGCAAATTATGTGAAGGACAGCTGTTGAACAGTTTTGTTCTCCACAGCTGCCTTTGGTAGAGACGGAATAACAACAGAAAATGCTGGAAAAACTCAGCAAGTCAGGCAACATCCGTGGAGAGAAATTTGAGTTGACGTTTCGGGTTTGACCCTTCTGCAGTATTTTGCTATCGTACTTTGGTAGAGACGGTTTCGTTTGCTAACTCGTGCCATCAGTCAACTTTCTGTTCCACATTTCACTGTTCTCTATGGAACTTGGGGGGTGGGGGATGAGCCTGTGAAGATCGCACCTGGTTCTTAACAGGTTTTTCTTCATGAGTGCTGAGGACAGCTGTTGAATCCTTCATAAAATGCTCCTGTGGTGTTTAACGAGATTTGAAACGAGCACTCATACACCATCTGCTGTTGGGACCGCGATCACACAAACTGAAAGAAGTACCCTATGAGGCTTGTGCGAGCTTGTAGAACAGGCAATTGCTCTTACATTCTGATAGTTGGCAGGCCATATGAAAGAAAGAAAAACTTGTATTTATATAGCGCCTTTCATGACCTCCAGACATTCCAAGGTGCTTAACAGCCAATGGAGAACTTTCTTTCTTTTAAAGTGTAGTCACTATTGAAATGTAGGACACTCTGCAGCCCATTTGTGCACAGCAAGGTACCACAACATATGTACAGGCACGAGGGGCCAAAAGGCTTTCTGTGCTGTCTCATTCTATAGCTTCAGAGGTATGGAAATAAAGGGAACTACGATGGTCTGAGGAGCGAGTTGGGTAGGATTGATTAGGGAATGGCACTCAAAGGGTTGACGGTTGATAGGCAATGGCAAACATTCAAAGACCGAATGGATGAGCTACAGAATTTGTTCATCCCAATTTGGCATAAAAATAAAACAAAAAAGGTGACTCAACCGTGACTAACAAGGGAAATTAGGGATAGCATAAGATCCAAGGAGAGGACATATAAAGGGAAAATAGAATAGGAGAGTAAGCTAGCAGGCAACATAAAAACTGATTGTAAAAGCTTTTATAGATATGTGAAGAGAAAAAGATTGGTGAAGTCAAGCGTAGGTCCCTTACAGTCAGAATCAGGGGAATTTATAATGGGAAACAAGGAAATGGCAGGCCAACTAAATACATACTTTGGTTCTGTCTTCACAAAGGAGGACACAAATAACCTCCCAGAGATGCTGGGGAACATAGGGTCTAATGAGAGGGAGGAACTGAAAGAAATCAGTATCTGTAGGGAAATGGTGTTAAGAACATTGATGGGACTGAAGGCTGATAAATCCCCAGGGCCTGATGGTCTACATCCCAGGGTACTTAAGGAAGTGGCCCTAGAGATAGTAGATGCATTGCTGGTCATCTTCCAGAACTCGATAGACTCTGGAACAGTACCCATGGATTGGAGGGTAGCTAATGTTACCCCACTATTCAAAAAAGGTGGTAGAGAAAAAGCGGGGAATTATAGACCGGTAAGCCTGACATCGGTAGTGGGGAAAATGCTAGAGTCTATTATAAAAGATGTAATAGCAGAGCACTTGGAAAGCAGTGACAGGATCGGACAAAGTCAACATGGATTTACAAAAGGTAAATCATGCTTGACTAATCTACTGGAATTTTTTGAGGATGTAACTGGTAAAATAGATAAGGGAGAACCAGTGGATGTGGTGTATTTGGACTTTCAGAAGGCTTTCGATAAGGTCCCACATAAGAGATTAACATGCAAAATTAAGGCACATGGGATTGGGGGCAAGGTATTGACTTGGATAGAGAACTGGTTGGCGGACAGAAAGCAAAGAGTTGGATTAAATGGGTCGTTTTCCGAGTGGCAGGCAGTGACTAGTGGGGTACCGCAAGGATCGGTCCTAGGACCCCAGCTGTTCACAATATATATTAATGATCTGGACGAGGGAATTGGATGTAATATCTCCAAATTTGCAGATGACACAAAGCTGGGTGGGAGGGTAAGCTGTGAGGAGGATGTCGTGAAACTCCAGTACGATTTGGACAGGTTGGGTGATTGGGCAGAAACATGGCAAATGCACTATAATATGGATAAATGTGAGGTTATCCACTTTGGTGGCAAAAACAGGAAGGCAGATTATTATTTGAATGGCAATAGGTAGGGAGAAGGGGAAGTGCAAAGAGACCTGGGTGTCCTTGTGCACCAGTCACTGAAGGTAAGCATGCAGGTGCAGCAGGCGGTTAAGAAGGCAAATGGTATGTTGGCCTTCGGAGCAAGAGGGTTCGAGTACAAGAACAAGGATGTCTTGCTGCAGTTGTAAGTTGTACAGGGCCTTGGTGAGACCACACCTTGAGTATTGTGTGCAGTTTTGGTCACCTTACCTGAGGAAGGATGTTCTTGCCATGGAGGGAGTGCAGCGAAGATTCACCAGGCTGATACCTGGGATTGTCGGGGGTTTTTTCCTGCTCTCTTGCCCGTTCTGGCCTCCTGCCAGGCTTCGTGCAAGAATTACCCTTGAGTGGTTCGACCCACTCCCCCTACGGTTCTAGACCTTGGACTTAGATGCAGAGAACAGTAGTGCAGAGAAAAGAACTCAATAGACCAGGCTGAATAGCACGAAATGGATGCTTTTATTTTTAAACAGTTTGAAGCATTACAAAATACATGTCATAGGCACAGATTAAAGTAACTACAATCATGCACAAATTTATGAACTTGACTCTATGGAAATGGGGAACACACGGCACGTCGTAAAAGGGGAAACACATTACGATTTCCCTTAACTCCCTCCCCTATACCTAAACTAAGTTTTGACCTGGGGAACCTGGGATCATGCTCACCACTCTCGAAATCGCGAGAAAGGGGGTTCGCAGCCTTTTTGGCACCGCTTTCCGTCGTCACGTGGATTTGGAAACTTCTGGCGCAGTCGATATTCTCTCTCTCTCGAAGCGGTGGGGTAGACACAGCCTCGATGAGCGCTCGTTAAGGTTGAGATCCACTAAGTCGATTTGGGTTCATGGAGCAGACCCAGATGCAGGCTATGCACATGGGAGAATCTTGTGGCCTAGATCGCCAGTCCTCCAGAGGGTTTCTTCTCCGTCGGCCTGGGTCGTCGATGATCTCCCGACCCCAGTACCCGGGCCACCCTCGTCGTCTTCTCGTCGTGGCCGAGCCTTGTTTGGCTGAACACCGACCACGTTGTCCTTTTACCGAAACCGTCCGTCTTTAAAAAGACGAAAACGTTTTCATCGATTCTGCATCTGCCGAAGTGGAAGAGGCGCCGATCCTGGCCCCGTCCGAAGAAGAAGAAGCAGCCGCCGTCCAGTCAAGTGAAGTTGTTCAAGTAACCCGAAGTCCGAAGTAACTTAGATGGACTTTCAATCCATAGTTATACTCTTTTGGGACAGTCTTATCTCCCGCCAAATCATAGTCCTGTCTTTGTATTAATTTTGGCGGGCAGAAATCTCTGCAGGGGCGCTTTGTCTTGTAACGGAGCCGGTGATAACTTAAACTGGCCTTCCTGGCCGATAATGTCTTTTAATGTCTTTTGCATTGTCACCGCGGCTCGGTTCGCATATTGATCAGTCCGGAGATTTTCCTTGATGGCTGCTAAACGGTTTTTCCTTTGTACAATAAATGGGTATGAGTGATTTTGCATTGTCCGCCCATATCTTGATGGGCCCCATCCTGTACTTGTAATCCATTGAATATGTATGCTGTTCCTCTGAGTTTCGGTTCCCAGATACTGGCTTTCGCGGGCTCACTGTCTTCAATCCACAAGCCTGTCTGGCTTGCAGTAACAGAAATAAAATGGTTCAGAAACTGATCACGGGGCCTGGCGGCCATTTTGTATGCCCTTTTATCAAAGGTTTTTCTGTGCAAGCTTACTTTGGTCAATAAACAGTCTTATTTTATCCAGTTTTCTTGCGTGATTTTTGCTGAAAATTGCGAATCTTACAGGATGGCAGGAATGACGTATGAGGAGAGATTGTGTCGATTGGGCTTATACTCACTGGAGTTTAGAAGATTGAGAGGGGATCTCATCAAAACCTATAAAATTCTCTCAGGTCTGGACAGACTAGATGCAGGAAGGCTGTTCCCGATGGTGAGGGAGTCCAGAACCAGGGGTCATAGTCAAAGGATAAGGGGTAAGCCATTTAGGACAGAAATGAGGAGGAATTTCTTCACCCAGAGAGTGGTGAACCTGTGGAATTCTCTGCCACAGAGGGTGGTGGAGGCCAGTTCATTAAATATATTCAAGAAAGAGTTGGATATGTTTCTTGAGGCTAAAGGGATCAAGGGATATGGGGAGAAGGCAGGGACCGGGTACTGAATTTGGATGATCAGCCATGATCTCATTGAATGGCGGAGCAGGCTCGAAGGGCCGAATGGCCTACTCCTGCTCCTATCTTCTATGATTCTCATTGAGTCTAAACAACTAATTAATCTACTCTTAATAACTTGGAAGTCTTTTTTGTGTGCTTAAAACAATTGATTTATTCAGTAATTTTCAATTAAACAACATAATTAACTCCAGCAAGGTGGGAGTTTTATCACTCAAAAAAATTAATCAATCGTCAATTTGAATTAAAGCGATTTTAAATTAAGAAGATTCGACTAGCACTCCTGCTTTTGAGGCAGACAATTGTGATTTCAAACTTCACATGAGGAATCGAGCACATAATCAAGGTTAGCACTTTGGTGCAGTAATAAGGGAGAGTTCTGTATTGTCTGAGATGTCGTCTTTCAGATGAAACGTTAAACTGAGGCTTGATCGGCCAGGGTGTAAAAGATCCCACGGCAATATTCGGAGAAGTGCAGTGGGAGTTCTCTTGGAGGCCTGGCTAAAACAACTCCTTTAACTGTCACCATCCAAAAAAATTAAAGAATTACTGATTGACTGGTCAGTTATCCCATTTATTATTTGTGGGGGTCTTGCTATACAATAATTGGCTGTCATTTTTGCCTACACAATTAACTGCATTTCAGAAGTAGTAGATTGGTTGTGAAGAACTTTGGCACATCCTGAGGATGTAATGAAGCATTATATGAAGGCAAGTTTATTAGTTCTTATACTTTGTTGTCTATAGCAGTATTTCATTTAGTCCAGACTAAAAGATAAACTGTATTCCAGTTGTGGTTCAGCCTTGATGCAGTGAGAGCACTGATGGGTCTATTGTGTGACATGGGATCCGAATGGCTGCTCTGAACATTCTCTTCAAATTCCACAGAAAAATAATTGCAGTAGTTATATATGAAATATGAAAAATAATTTCTTAAACGTGCATAGAACCTTGGTTAGACCACACTTTTGTGTACTCTGCACAGTTCTGGTCTCCATATTAGAAAAAGGATATAGAGGTACTGGAGAAGGTGCAAAACCGATTCTGATACCAGAGCTGAGAGGGTACAACTATTAGGAAAGACTGAACAGGCTGGGGGTCTTTTCTCTGGAAAAGAGAAGGCTGAAGGGTGAACTTTAAAAAAAAATTGTTCCTGGGATGTGGGCAATGCTGGGAAGGCTAGCATTTATTGGCCATCCCTAATTGCCCTTGAGAAATTGGTGGTGAGCCACCTTCTTGAACCCTCCACCCTCAAAGCCTCCTTGAAAAAGTGCAACATCCCTACCGACACCTGGGAATCCCTGGCCCAAGACCGCACAAAGTGGAGGAGAAGCATTCGGGAAGGCGCCGAACACCTTGAGTCTTCGCCGGGAGCAAGCGGAAGCCAAGCACGTCAACCTAAGCACCCCACCCACCCAGCCCTTCAACCACCGTCTGCCCCACCTGTGACAGAGACTGTCGGTCCCGCATCGGACTAATCAGTCACCTGCAAACTCATTTTTAATGTGGAAGCAAGTCATCCTCGGTTCCGAGGGACTGCCTAAGAAGAAGAAGATGATGAACCGCTGCAGTCTGTGTGGTGAAGGTACTCCCACAGTGCTGTTAAGGAGAGAGTTCCAGGATTTTGTCCCAGCGACAATGATGGAACGGCAATATATGACTTCATAGGGGTCTTTAAGATTATGGTTGGGGTTTGATAGGGTAGACGTAGAGAAGGTGTTTCCATTTGTGGGGAGTTCAAAACTAGGGGCTATAAATATAATATAGTGACTAATAAACCCAATAAGGAATACAGGAGAAACTTCTTTACCCAGAGTGGTTAGAATGTGGAACTCACTACCACAAGGAGTGGTTGAGGTGAATAACACAGATGTATTTAAGGGAAAGCTAGATAAACACATGAGGGAGAAAGGAATAGAATGATATGTTAATAGGGCGAGATGAAGTAGGGTGGGAGGAGGCTCGTGTGGAGCATAAACACTGGCACAGACCAGTAGGGTCGAATGGCCTGTTTCTGTGCTATAAATTCTATGTAGTTTCATGGGGATGATATTGGAGGCAGTATAAAAACCATGACTATCGCCATTTATTACCAGCTGTAGATTCAGTTGAACTTAGCACACTGGCAATCTTGTTACTCACATATTATGTCGTGGGGCCAGCTTGCTATATAAAAATCAAATTACACAGGCCACGGTTCTCTTCACCGTAATTAGTTCCCATGAATGGGAAAGTATCTCTCAAACTCGTATCTCAAACTGTTTATTTCAATGCAGTTATTTCCACTGCAACTATATGATTTTTAACATTTAGCTTGAGGAGAATCTATCTGAACTATTTGTTATAGTAACCTAAGAGTTCATTTGAAAATGGTAAAAAATCAAGGGACACTTACTCTCTTCAAAAGAAGAAATGAAATTAACTAAAAAATTAAAGACAGAATTGGCAAGCAAAGTGACATGCACCCAGCCTGATGCTTCTGTACAGTTGAAGCTTCTCTATTAGTACAGCTGAATGGTGCAAATACACTTGCTCCTCGCTTCACATCGAAATAAGAACAGATTATCAAGTAATAAGGTCATTTTAATTTGCACATGCAGATAAAACTTTGCACAACAGTCAACAGATGCGCTAGATTCACACTGAATTTTTGGAGCCCTTTTATTATGAGGATTACTTTTTTTACTATGCGCTCGGCATTCGTTTGCATACACAAATAATTATATTGGTGATATCATTACAATAGGCCTCAAAATGTACGCGAAACATGAATTTGCAGTGCCTGTTGAAAATGACTACTACAGCACGACAGAAACATAGAAACATAGAAGATAGGAGCAGGAGTAGGCTGTTGAATCTGTGATTCTTAAAGTATGATGTTTTCCAATAACTAGACGGAGGCTGTAAATTAACAATCAACAGGTGTTTACTGGAGGAGGGTAGTCGAAAGACTAACCATACAGAGGCATGCTCAAGGCTTATATACAAGTGTGGTCACTGCCGGTACTACAGTATACAGGAGCTGTAAAAGTAGTTCTCTCTTAAAGGTACATACACTACAATTCCTACCCTTTTAGATTAACAGTACCCATAACATTCAAATAACAGTTAACACTTTAACATGCACATTAAACTGAAATAGTCCATTTATAGATTCAGTCTTTGGGGCGGCTTCCTGATCCTTTCTGGATAGCGCCTTTCCTGAGGTTCTTGTTCTTGGTGCGGAGGCGATTCTGGCCCCCTTTCGTCGGTTAGTTCATCAGTTTCCGCTGCTACTGTTTCTGAGGTAGATGCTACCGGTATGTCAGGTTCATCCCCAGGTATGCGAGACATGGGGTTGACTCATTCCTGTGACGCTAGGATCTGGTCGACGTGGCATCTCACAATGTTCTCCCCGACATCTACTGTGTACATTAATGGCCCCTGCCGTGTGCATATCGTTCCGGGTTGCCATTTCTCTGTTCAGTAGTCGCGGGCCAAGACTGGTTGTCCTACATTGAAGCTCCTTGTCGGCTTCTCATTGATGTGCTGGAATTGCTTATCCTCAACATTTCTTCGCACATTTGGTCTGAGCAAATCCAGACGAGATCTCAACCTTCGGTTAAAGAACATCATGGCCGGGGTCTGGTTGGTAACTGCATGTGTCGCATTTCTGTAGGCTAACAGGAAATTGTCCACCTTATGCTGTAGTGGAATTTCATCATCGCACATGGCCCTTATCGCCTTTTTAAAGGTTTGTACGAACCTCTCAGCCAATCCATTTGTGGCTGGATGATACGGGGCAGATGTGTAATGCTTTACCCCATTCCTTCTCATAAATTTCCGAAACTCTTCGGACACAAATTGTGGTTCGTTATCAGAGCAAATCTGCTCTGGCAAGCCGTTCCTGGCAAATATGGTCCGTAGGACTGCAATCGTTTTCTCTGTAGTGGTTGAGGACATTTTGATCACCTCAGGCCATTTCGAGTGCGCATCCACTGCTATTAAGAACATTGAGTCCATGAATGGACCAGCAAAATCAATATGCACCCATTGCCATGGAGAGGAGGGCCACTCCCATGGGTGTAGAGGGGCATGTGGTGGTGCATTTTGGACCTTCTGGCATCCTGAGCAGCTCTTTGTTAGGTCCTCGATTTGTTGATCGATCCCTGGCCACCACACATAAGACCTAGCAAGGCTTTTTATTTTCACCCCTCCCAGATGGCCTTCGTGAAGCTCATTGAGCACTCTCTCCCTTAACTTGGGTGGAATTACCACTCGAGATCCACACATCACTGTCCCCTGGCATACTGACAGCTGTTCTCTTCTGGATGAGAATGCTGGCAACAGTGAGTCGCCATGTGTTGGCCATCCCTTCACCGTCAAATCATATACCCGAGACAGTGTCGGATCATTGCAGGTCTCCTTCTCTATATCCGCGTTAGTTACTGGCAATCGTTCAATTATCGACGAATAAAATATTTCAATAGGGTCCACTGCTGGTGCTTCCTCCACAGTAGGCAGTGGCAGGCGTGATAGCCCATCAGCGTTTCCATGCTGTTTCGTGCCCTTATACTCTATTTCATATTGGTTCGCCCCTAGAAAAAGGGACCATCTTTGTAGCCATTGTGCAGTCATCACCGGAACGCCCTTCTTTGGATTAAAGATGGAGACAAGTGGTTGGTGGTCAGTCAGCAAGGTGAACTTCTGCCCATGCAGATAGTTGTTGAATTTTTTTACTCCCCATACTAGGCTGAGGGCCTCCCTGTCGATCTGGGCATAGTTGCGCTCGGCTGAGGTTAGTGACCGAGACGCAAAGGCTACTGGCCTCTCCAACCCGTCTGGGAATTTGTGCGACAGCACCGCTCCAATACCATAGGGTGATGCATCACATGCCAACCGAATTGGTAGTGCTGGGTTGAAATGGGCCAACACCTCTTTTGATGTGATCAATTCTTTGCACGTCTGGAAAGCTCGTTTATATTCGTCATTCCACTTCCATGGTACCCCGTTTGCAGTAGGGTGTTCAGTGGGTGTAATACTGTAGACAAATTTGGTAAGAACTTATGGTAGTAGTTCACCAGCCCGAGGAACGACCTCAGTTGTGACACATTTTCCGGTGCTGGAGCCTTGACTACTGCCTCAATCTTTTCAGGGGACTTATGTAACCCCTCTTCATCAATAACGTGGCCACAATACGAGATCTGCTTCCGGAAAATCTCGCACTTGTGGCGATTAGCTCGTAGCCCATATTCCTTTAATCTAGTGAGCACCTTCTCCAGGTTGGCGAGGTGATCACTGTCATTTTCGCCCGTGACCAGGATGTCGTCCAAATAACACTGGGTCCCTGGAATCCCTTGCAGGACTTGATCCATTGCCCTTTGCCAAATAGCCGGAGCCGATGCTACCTCGAACACCAGCCGGTTGTATTGGTAGAGACCTTTATGAGTGTTGATCGTGAGGTATTGTTTCGAGGCTTCTTCTACCTCCATTTGCAGGTACGCCTGGGCCAGATCAATTTTGGTGAAGTGTTTACCTCCAGATAGCGAGGCGAAAATATCCTCAATCCGTGGAAGCGGATATTGTACTGTGTGAAGGACTGGGTTCACTGTCACCTTAAAATCCCCACAGATGCGGACCTTCTTTGGTTCCCCAGGCGTATTACTCAACGACCTCTTCATTACAGGAACGATGGGTGTAGCCCACTCGCTCCAGTCTACTTTGGACAGTACTCCTGAATGTTCCAACCCTTCCAGCTCTGCTTCGACGGCTGGTCGGATCGCATAAGGCACCGGTCTGGCCTTAAGAAACTTTGGGCTTGCATTTTCCTCTATTTTAATCATCGCTGTTATGCCTTTTAGTGTTCCGAGTCCCTCCTGGAACACTTCTTGTGCGTCAGTTAGCATTTTTGACAGTCGTCCAGGTGTGACGTCGTCATCCTTTTTGGCCTGAACCTTCAGTGCCTGTATGGAATGCCAATCTAATTGTATCTTCTGGATCCATTCACATCCTAGTAGTGGTGGTTCTCCATCTGGCAATACATATAGGTCCATTTTGGTATTTCCTGGCCTTTGTATATCACGTTCACCCTTATTTTTCCTTTGGGGTAGACTTTTTGCCCCGTGTACGTCTTCAAGACAATCTCTGTAGCTTTCAAGGGTATATGTGAAAATAGCCGCTTGTAGTCCCTTCGGTTTATGACTGTTAGGGCTGATCCTGTGTCCAATTCCATTTTCACTTGGACTCCGTCTATCTTGAGCGTGACCCAGATAGTCTGGTGATCCTCCATTTTGATTACCTTATGTAGTTTCAGACAACCCAGCTCCTTGCTTCCGGAGTCTGTATCACTTTTCTGTTCGTCTGAACTACTGTCCATCACTTTATGTACCTTTTTGTACTTCTCCTGTGGAGATTTCTTGCTGCTGGTTTTCTTCCCTGACCTGCAGACTCTTGCTACGTGTCCTGCTTTTCCACACTGTCTGCACACTTGGTCCTTGAACCAACAATCCTTCTGGTCGTGTGTTGTTCTGCCGCAGCGATAACACTTCCCTGCTCCATATGACATTTCATTGGTGCCATATTCTTGCGGTCTCCGTTGTATCTCTGCAGCGCCCCGTGCAGCTGCTTCGTGTGATACTGCCATGCTGAAAGCCTTGTCCAGCGTAAGATCCTTTTCTGATAGAAGCCGTTTCTGGGTTCCTTCACTTTGAAGCCCACACACAAACTTGTCCCTTAATGTATCTGCTAGTCCCAATCCAAACTGGCAGTGTTTCGATAGCTTGCGCAGTTCCGTTAAGTACTCAGCATTACTTTCATCTTTATGCTGGTTCCTTTTGTGGAACTTAAATCTTTCTGCTATCAGCAGCGGTGTGGGGTTTAAGTGGTCCTGTAGGATTTCCACTATGCTTTCGAAATTCTTATCCTCTGCCTTCTCTGGGGTTATTAGGTTTTGCAGTAAGCCATAAGTTTTTGCACCCATGGAATTCAACAAAACCAGTGTTTTCCTGGCATCTGGCACTTCATTCGCCTTGCAGTACACCTCAATGCGTTCCACATATGTCGCCCAATCTTCGACTTCATTGTCAAACGCAGTGATACTGCCACTCTTCGGCATCCCTGGGTGTGATTAAACTGTCTAAAATGGCGTCTCCCGCGCTCTCCCTTCTTCTCTGCTGGCACAAAATGGCGTCTCCCGCGCTTTCCTTTCTTCCCGCGCTCGCCCTTCTTCTCCGCTGCGGCTCCTAAAATGGCATCTCCCGCGCTCTCCCTTCTTCTCTGCGGCTCAATGGTGTCTCCCGCGCTTCCTTTCTTTCCCCCGCGGATGCTATTCAGCCCTTGAGCACTGGCTGTGCTCTGCGCGTTCTCCTGTGCGCCGCTCTCGTTGCCGCTGCTCGGTCCTGAACCCCGGCTGCTGCTTTACCCTCTCTCTCTTTTTGTTTTCCGTCGACGCCGCTCGGTTTTCAACCCCCGGCTGCGCCCTGTGCGCTTCACCCTCTCTCTTACCCCGTCAACGCTGCTCTGCTTTTTCTGTGCCGTCGGTCGGCTCCAGCCGCCGCTGTCCGGGAAGGGTCTGTGCTGTACCTGTTGCCAGTCTGTTGCTGGATCGTCATGGCTGGAGAACCAAGCCTAACTCTCAACAGCCTCCCCTGCGATATTCACTCTCTGCCGGATGACTGGGCGGTTGCTCGTGGTCGACGCCCGTGCTTCGGCCTCGACTTTCTTCCACCGCCCTCCCGGAGCGAATCCTTGAAAGGAAATGCAGAGTTGCAGGTAGATTCGAATCGACCTCGTCGCCACTGTTGAATCCGTGATTCTTAAAGTATGATGTTTTCCAATAACTAGACGGAGGCTGTAAATTAACAATCAACAGGTGTTTACTGGAGGAGGGCAGTCTAAAGACTAACAGTACAGAGGCATGCTCGAGGCTTATATACAGGTGTGGTCACTGCCGGTACTACAGTATACAGGAGCTGTAAAAGTAGTTCTCTCTTAAAGGTACATACACTACATCGGCCATTCGGCCCCTCGAGCCTGCTCCACCATTCAATGAGATCATGGATCATCATCCAAATTCAGTACCCTGTCCCTGCTTTCTCCCCATATCCGTTGATCCCTTTAGCCTTAAGAAATATATCCAACTCCTTCTTGAGTATATTTAATGAATTGGCCTCTACTGCCTTCTGTGGTAGAGAATTCCACAGGTTCACCACTCTCTGGGTGAAGAAATTCCTCCTCATTTCTGTCCTAAATGGCTTACCCTTTATCCTTAGACTGTGACCCCTGGTTCTGGACTCCCCGA
This sequence comes from Somniosus microcephalus, assembly GCF_052327205.1. NCBI lineage: Eukaryota > Metazoa > Chordata > Chondrichthyes > Squaliformes > Somniosidae > Somniosus > Somniosus microcephalus. Next base: position 272,677,997 of record NC_140987.1, read on the forward strand.
CCATCGGGAACATCCTTCCTGCATCTAGTCTGTCCAGTCCTGTCAGAATTTTATAAGTTTCAATGAGATCCCCTCTCATTCTTCTAAAGTCCAGCAAGTACAAGCCCAATCGACCCAATCTCTCCTCATACGTCATTCCTGCCATCCCAGGCATCAGCCTGGTGAAACTTCGCTGCACTCCCTCCATGGCAAGAACATCCTTCCTCAGATAAGGCGACCAAAACTGCACACAATACTCAAGACGTGGTCTCACCAAGGCCCTGTACAACTGCAGCAAGACATCCTTGTTCCTGTACTCAAACCCTCTCGCTACGAAGGCCAATATACCATTTGCCTTCTTAACCACCTGCTGCACCTGCATGCTTACCTTCAGCGACTGGTGCACAAGGACACCCAGGTCTCGTTGCACTTCCCCTTCTCCCAATCTATTGCCATTCAGATAATAATCTGCCTTCCTGTTTTTGACACCAAAGTGGATAACCTCACATTTATCCACGTTATATTGCACCTGCCATGCTTCTGCCCAATCACCCAACCTGTCCAAATCATACTGGAGTTTCTCGGCATCCTTCTCACAGCACACACGCCCACCCAGCTTTGTGTCGTCTGCAAACTTGGAGATATTACATCTAGTTCCCTTGTCTAGATCATTAATATATATTGTGAATAGCTGGGGTCCAAGGGCCGATCCCTGCGGTACCCCACTAGTCACTGCCTGCCACTCGGAAAAAGACCCGTTTATTCCAACTCTTTGCTCTCTGTCTGCCAACCAGTTCTCTATCCAAGTCAATACCTTGCCCCCAATCCCATGTGCCTTAACTTTACACGCTAATCTCTTATGCGGGACCTTATCGAAAGCCTTTTGAAAGTCCAAATCCACCACATCCACTGGCTCTCCCTTATCTATTTTACCAGTTACATCCTCAAAAAATTCCAGTAGATTAGTCAAGCACGATTTACCTTTTGTAAATCCATGTTGACTTTGTCCGATCCTGTCACTGTTTTGCAAGTGCTCTGCTATTACATCTTTTATAATGGACTCTAGCATTTTCCCCACTACCGATGTCAGGTTTACTGGTCTGTAATTCCCCATTGTCTCTCTACCACCTTTTTTGAATAGTGGGGTAACATTAGCAACCCTCCAATCCATGGGTACTGTTGCAGATTTCATCAAATGTTGGAAGATGATCAGCAATGCATCTACTATTTCTAGGGCCAGTTCCTTAAGTACCCTAGGATGTAGATTATCAGGCCCTGGGGATTTATCGGCCTTCAATCCCGTCAATTTCCTGAACACAATTTCCCTACAAGTACTGATTTCGTTCAGTTCCTCCCTTTAATCAGACCCTATGTTCCCTGACATCTCTGGGAGCTTATTTGTGTCCTCCTTTGTGAAGACAGAACCAAAATATGTATTTAATTGGTCAGCCATTTCTTTGTTCCCCATTATAAATTCCCCTGATTCTGACTGCAAGGGACCTACGCTTGACTTCACCAATCTTTTTCAAAATCAGTCACTTATTGAATTACGTGAGTATGTTTAATTTCATATCAATTCAAAATGATTCTTGAGTGTTATACTGGAGAAGGCTACATGCCTGTTCAATCCTATTTCACTGAAATAAATAGTTATTTCACCTTTAGTGTCCTTACTCGCCTTCTGGAAACTCAATTGAAAGAAGAACGTGCATTTCTATAGCGTCTTTCATGACCTCAGGAAGTCCCAAAGTATTTTACAGCCAATAAAGTACTTTTGAAGTGTAGTCACTGTTGTAATGTAGGAAACACGGCAGCCAATTTGCACACAGCAAGCTCCCACAAACAGCAATGGGATAATGGCCGGATAATCTGTTTTTATTGATGTTGGTTGAGGGATAAATATTGACCAGGACACCAGGAAAAACTCCCCTGCTCCTCTTCGATATTGTGCCTTGGGGTCTTTTACGTCCACCTGAGAGGGCAGACGGGGGCCTCGGTTTAACGCCTCATCCGAAAGACGGCACCATCGACAGTGCAGCACTCCCTCAGTACTGCACTGCTTTCCATAAAGAAGGGGCACTACAATGTAATTAATGTGACTGTAAGATTTAAAAAGAACAAACGCCTTATCCTACCATTTAGAAATAATTTATTGTTATAACAACAGAATGTGTCTGATCTAGCAAACTTAATTTGTATGTGCAAATAGAACTTTGCAATCAATAACTGAGGGGCTTCAGATACATGAACTTTGTGGTCTCAATGGTAAGATGCCATTTTGTTCCAAAATAGAAATCAACATCCATTTGCATCAGTGAATGAGCATAATTGGAATTTAATATTATCTTGCCCAGTAAACCAAAGGTGCAGCAGGTATTGACTAGAAATGTGCAAACCTAGGGTTTGTAGTAGAAGTTACTGTGGCAATTAAATTGTGATGGTTGAAAAAATAGCAACTATTATCCTTCCAATCCAAAGAGTCCTTAACAGATGTACCTGAACTGTAGCCATTGGTAAAAACAGGGAAAAGTGCTGTTTTAGAAGAAAAGGTTGGGTGCATTTATACAAGAGAAAAGACACTGTCTTCAGAATTTCCCTTTGTTACCTCCAGACTGATACAAAATATTTGTTCAGCGGCTTTGCCATCTCCATGTTCCCCACCACTAGTTTCCCGGTCCCATTCTCTAAGGGACCAACGTTCACTTTAGCCACCCTTTTCCTTTTTATATAGCTGTAGAAATTCTTGCTATCTGTTTTTATATTTTTTGCTAGTTTACTTTCATAATCTATCTTCCCTTTCTTAATTAATCTTTTAGTTATTGTTTGCTGGCTTTTAAATGCTTCCCAATCTTCTATCCTCCCATTAGATTTGGCTGCTTTATATGCCCTTGTTTTCAGTCGGATACTATCCTTTATTACTTTACTAAGCCACGGATGGCTGTCTTTTCTTTTATTCCCCTTTTTCCTCAGTGGAATATATTTATCTTGAAAGATGTGAAATATCTCCTTGAATGTAGACCACTGCTCTTGTACCGTCTTACACTTTAATCTGTTTTCCCAGTCCACTGTAGTCAATTCTACTCTCATACCAGTATCTGTGGAGAGAGAAACAGAGTTAACGTTTCAGGTCGATGACCTTTCATCAGAACGATCTGAAACGTTAACTCTGTTTCTCTCTCCGCAGATGCTACCTGACCTGCTGAGTATTTCCAGCATTTTCTGTTATTATTTTGACTATTCCAATGCTCTCCTGGCCGGCCTTCTGCCTTTCACCCTGCGTATACTTCAGCTCATCATTCTGTTGTCTGTGTCCTAATTCGCACCAGGTCCCGCTCACCCATCACCCCAGTGCTCCATGACCTACATTGGCTCCCTGTCTGGCAGCACCTCGATTTTCAAATTCTCATCCTTGTTTTTAAATCCCTCCATGGCCTGTCCCCTTCCTATCCCTGTAACCTCCTCCAGCCCCACAACCCCCCCCCCCCGAGATCTCTGGGCTCCTCTAATTCTGGCCTCTTGCACGTCCCTGAATTCCGTCACCCCACCATTGGTGGCCGTGTGTTCAGCTGCCTAGGCCCTGAGCTCTGGAATTGCCTCGCTAAAGCTCTCCACATCACTACCTCTCCTCCTTTAAGATGCTCCTTAAAACCTACCTCATTGATCAAGCTTTTTTATGCAACGAGTGGTTAGGATTTCGAAAGCACTGCCTGAGAGGGTGGTGGAAACAGATTCAATAGTAGCTTTTAATAAGGAATTGGATAAATACTTGAAGGAGAAAGAATTGCAGGGATATGGGGAAAGAGCAGGGGGAGTGGGACTAACTGGATTGCTCTTCGAAAGAGCCGGCACAGACTTGATGGGCCAATGGCCTCCTTCTGTGCTGGACTATTCTATGATTCTGAGCTTTTGGTCACCTGTCCTAATATCTCCTTATGTGGCTCGGTGTCAAATTTTCTTTGATAATGCTCCTGTGAAGCACCTTGGGATGTTTTACTATATTAAAGGTGCTATATAAATGAAAGTAGTTATTGTCCATTTATAAGTGCTGCAGTAATACCTACCACTGCCCACAGGGACCATCTAACAAGAACACCTGGTTCAAGCTATTGGGTGAACTTCTGTATGGGAGAAATAACACACTGTTTAGGCAAGTAGTTTGATTTATTTTGACCTTGAAGCAGTAGCAGTGGTTTAGATGTATTCTATCCTGTTGGAATGAATTAATTAAAATAATGCTTCTGTACGTGTACAAAAATTCCACTGGAGGGCAGTAATATTTCAGTTCAGTTTCCCAATTGTATAAAATGTTATGCAGAAATGTAACTGGTAGAAAGTTCTGAAATAAAAACCGAAATCTGCTGGAAATGATGGCAGTTCATCAGAATCTGAAGGAGAAACATTAGCAGGGCTACGGGGAAAGAGCAGGGAAGTGGGACAAATTGGATAGCTCTTTCAAAGAGCCAGCACAGGCCTGATGGGCCGAATGGTCGCCTCCTGTGCTGTATCATTCTATGATTCTTTGATTCCACATAAGATAGGCTAATGTTTTGGGTGCATTCCTTCATCCAAATTATCCCGATTATAATTCTGTTGCTTTGTTAGGGTTTTAGGGTCACACGCAGGCCGAAGTTTGTCACATGCAGGATAATGCATGGGCTGGAAGATGTTACAAGACGGTAACATTTTAGGGGTTAGATGTTGTCATCGACCACCAGAGCAAAGCACAAGTAGATTATCAATGTCCCCTCATCCTTCAGATGCGTTGAAACAAACTCCTGCCTCTGTTACTTTAGACAACACACACAGGTGGGGTTTATGAGGGGTGATTCTACAATTCAATTTTTTTTTTGCCAATTTAACAGCCTGATCCTAAGATCAAATCAGGTGATCTGAACTACAGCTGAGATGAGGAGAAATGTCTTCTCTCAGAGGGTGGTGAACCTGTGGAATTCTCTACCACAGGAGGCTGTGGAGGCCAAGTCACTGAATATATTTAAGAAGGAGATAGATAGATTTCTAGACACAAATGGCATCAAGGGGTATGGGGAGAGAGCAGGAATATGGTATTGAGATAGAGGATCAGCCATGATCACACTGAATGGTGGAGCAGGCTCGAAGGGCCGAATGGCCTAATCCTGCTCCTATTTTTCTATGTTTCTATTGCAAAAAGGATATAGAAGCACTGGAGAACGTGCAAAAAAAGACCGACAGGGATGATACCAGAACTGAGAGGGTACAGCTATCAGGAAAGACTGAACAGGCTGGGGCTCTTTTTTCCAGCAAAGAGAAGACTGAGAGGTGACCTGATAGGTATTCAAAGTTATTGGAAGGGTTTGATAGGGTAGACGTAGAGAAGATGTTTCCACTTGTGGGGGAGTCCAAAACTAGGGGCCATAAATATAAGATAGTCACTAATAAATCCAATCGGGAATACAGGAAAAACTTTACCCAAAGAGTGGTGAGAATGTGGAACTTGCTACCACAGGGAGTAGTTGAGGTGAATAGCATAGATGAATTGAAGGGGAAGCTGGATAAACACGAGGGAGAAAGGAATAGGAGGATATGCTGATAGGGTGGGAGGAGGCTCGTGTGGAGCAGAAACACCGAATGGCCTGTTTCTGTGCTGTGAATTCTATGTAAAGACTCTGTGCATATCATGTTGATATTTTTCCTCCTCGGTCCCTTTCAATGACCAATGCCTAATTTGATTGAGAAGCAGCAACAAATTAGTTCTTATATTGGTGACAAGAGCAATACTGGGCTGGAGTTCTGGGCATTTTAAGTGTCCCATGCAAAATAGAGCTTTGTTAGACACAGGCTGTAAGTCTAGGGTTCTCAAAATTCCTGCACTCCCCAAAATTATGGATCAAGGGACCTGTTTGGACAAGTTATTAAAAACAGGGTACCCAAAATGGCTTCTGTAACCTCGTGACCAAAACTGACAGGATTTTTAAAGCAGGGCTCTGCAGACAGGCAGGCCCGGAGATGAAACTTAAAATGCAGGAATCTGTGAGAAGGACTCTGTGGAGACAGAGAGCCAAAGTAAACACAGAATATGCATTCATTCGACGTAACAAATCAAACTAGAATGGGCCTAAAGTTGTGGCCATTAGGTTTCTGCATATTTAATCGGTAACAGCTCACAGTAGCCATCAAGACAGGATGGGGACAATTAAGTTTCATCCATGACAAACAACCAGGACATCGGGGCCATTAGACCCGGAGACAACCACTCCACAAGCTGTTAAAATAACTGGCTGTAATCAGTTTAAACGAGCCCGCCAAAAGTAAAACAAAGGACTGACCTGATTTGGCACGCAGATAAGGAGTTGAAGAACAGGTATAATTGTAGGCCCATCAGTGGTAATCGCGCTCTTGCTCTGGCCTCTCATCGTTTGGCTTTTGGCCTGCTGCCACACGTTCTCGTGCCCTGGCCTTGTGGCGGGCTCTCTTCTCGCTCCCCGCAATGCTCAACAACCAAGGACGCCCATTACACTGGGGCCAAACGCGGGAGGAGAACGAGACCCGAGTTCAAAACCACACAGGACACACAGGCCACAAACGGGCAGACGAGACGAGACGAGGTGAAGAAGAAGGTAAACCGATAAGAGCAGAGAAGGGCAGCGAAAGACGCATTTGGGGACAAATGCTCAGTTATAAGCTGGTGTTTGGTGAATATAGTGTAACCCCAATTTAAGAATATGCTGGCATTCGAAGGATGGGTAGCAAAATCGAGACAAACAGCCTAGTTATAAGCTGGCGTTTGTCACATGGACAGTAATAGCCTGGTTAAAGAATAAGCTGGCGTTCAAAGAATGGTTAGTGGTGCCCGTGACGAATAAACTGGCGTTTGAAGCTTGGATAGTGAAATCATTTAAATGGTAAAAACCGCCAATCGACCCCTGACCGTGACGTTACCGCCGATGACCGCCCGAGGGAGAAGAAGAGAACCCATCGCAGCCCGACGACGACGGTAGCTGAGGAAAAGGGAGGGTGCTTCGCATCAACAATTTCAGCGCCACACCCTGAGACCACGTGGCGACGGGATACCCCAAAGGACAGCAAGAACGGACCCCAAAATTCACCACCGTTAAAGCAACAGGTTCTGGATTGGTGAGCATGAATTCCTGGCCCCTCACAGCTTAACCTAGTTAGGTATAGGGGGTGGGATTAAGGATAAGGGGATTGTTACTGTAATTGTTTTCCCTCGATGTGCCATGTGTTCCCCATTCCCATATAAGTGTAATTGTTTATGCCTGTAATTTTCATACCAGTAATTTTCATAAGATTGTTTTATTCTGCTTTTAATAAAATGTTGGTTTTCTTGCACCAAACCACCTGTCTACTCGATTTTCTGTATCGCCGCCTGTACCTAAGTCCGGTGTCTAGAACCCAAGGGGTGTGGAAGCGATTCGAACCGCTCAAAGGACAGTCAGAGGCGAAGCTGACTGGGCACACACGCCACCACCCCTTACAAGGCACAGATAGCCTTTTTTTTTATTATGAAGCAATTAATTCAAAGCATGGAGCCAAATCACTAATGCTGGATGAGAGAAGTAACATGTTTTTAATAGTGCTGGTCTTTGATTTGCTTGGAAGCTCACTCCATGCTCTGAGTGGTATTCACGGCACAGAGCAGCTTAGAAGCAACATCTGACTGGATCCATTGTCTTGGGAAGCAAGAGGCCAAAAGGAAGCAGCTGATAGGAGAGAGCATAGGGGCCTCGCCAAGCAGGTGTCATCGGAGAAGTCTGCATTCTGACTGTGGGTGTGGGATTCTTATTCAAGAGAACAGAACAGTTACACACAGCAAAAAGAAATTCAAAAGTCTAAAATAATAGATGAATGTGCCTCATTCTTCTCTCCTACAACGGCTCGAATTACAGTAAAACACAAGCCATAGAAAAACCATTGAAATTCATTAATTGAGACCATATTATTTGTCCATTTTCAGAATAACATGCTTTCGAAATGGTGGGTGGATTCTTCTGCCCCCTAGTGGCGGCAGCACACACATGCATGTAAATTAGAATATGTCGATGCTCATTCACTTGTCAACCAGCCTTCAGTGACAATGCAATTTGGTCCAGAGAGCATTGATTCCCTTTATTTGCTTTATTGCTGAGAGCTGGGCTGTGCACATGCTTTGCAGCTAGAAAATCCGCAAGTTTTGAGTCCCAGGACAGACAACCTGTTACTCAGATTTGCTGATCATAGGAACGGGAGGGAGTAGGCCATTCAGCTCCACAAGCCTGTTCTGCCATTAAATTAGGTCATGGCTGATCTGTATCTTAACTCCACCTACCCACCTTAGTTCCGTAACCCTTAATACCTCTGTCTGCCAAACTGCTGGTTGGAATTTCCTGAGGAGTGGAATTCTTGCACTGACACAAATCAACTACCATCTCTTGGGTAAATGTCGTTGGCGATACCAATTCTGTCCTTCTGTTCTGGACTGAATGATGATACGTGATGTCAAATGGCACCATCATCATGATAATCGGGGAGATGGGGGAAGAAGGAAGAATGCGTGCCTTGTCAATATAGTGACACCTAACTATTAACTTATAGAATAGACTGCCAGACAGTATAATAAGCAGCGGTTCTGTTACTTGGCTAGTAATCCAGAGACCAGGACAAATAATCCAGAGACCATGGCCCCGATATTTACAGGGAGGTGGGGAGGGTGCAGGGGAAACCCGGAAGTCCTGGAGACACACAGGTCCTGCCAAATTTAATGGCAGGACCTCATTATGATTTTTTTCGTCTGCTTCCCGCCCGGCAACTGGCCAAATTGACAGCCGGACGGGAAAACCAGCGGCAGGAGGCTGCAGCCGGGGACTCTTGGGGACAATCCCCAGCAATTGCGATTACGAGGCAGGCATTGGTTGCGGGAGGGGGAGGGGCAGGCGGGGTCCACAGTCGCAGGTCAGGCATTATTTGTCTGTCGTGAGGGGTTAAATATCGAAGCCTATGGCTGAGATTTTCCGGGGTGTCAGTGGGTGGGATCAGTGGCGGGTCGGGTGGGAAAATGTTTTTTTTTGACAGCGGGTTGGGAACCCACTGCAACTTGCCTTTCCCAATGTTGGATCTGTCAGCGTTGAGCAGACCCGACCGACCGGCAGTGGCGGGTGACCCAATTAAACTCATTATAATGTACTTACCAGACCCTTAACAGGCTTTGTTACTTTACTTTTCAACTTTAACTTCATGGCCACGGGAACCACACTGTTCGGTGACCACATCTGTCAACCTGAGGCAGGAGTTCAGTGGCCATTGCTCCAGCTGATTCCCTGTCAGTTTCAAATGTACAGTAAAAGCCCCCACCTGACAGAGATCACTTTTCTCAGCCACAAGCTGTTCCTCACTGCATTTCCACACCAGATTCAGCATGCTGCAATTCTTTCCACAAGTCTCCATCCAGTCTCACCTCATTACCTCTCTCACGAGTGACAGATCGCTTCTGTCATCTGTACTTCACCTGCCATCTATTCCATCAACATGGGTGCTGTTTGTACTCTCTCACCTTGGTCCTCAGAATCTGAGCACAATGAGCCCGAACACCAGCAGCACTAACAACAATACCACCAACCTTCTCCATAATCACCTGATGCTGCACAGGACACAGGGCATCAGCACCCGACCACATTGCTGCCCAAGACGCCAGGGATGACCTCATCATGTCCAGATTTACTTCATTTGACCCTGTACACCCTGGCTGCCATGTGATGTGCCAGGTTGGCACCACTCCACACCAGCACCATAAAGCATCCCTACAAAGCCCAAGCCATTCCTTTCACACTCATCACCATTGGTGGGGGTACCATTATGTCTCACCATTCATTGCAACTCACTGAGCCACTTCCAAAGGTGCACATAAATCTGTCCAAGACAAGAAAGTGTTGAAAATGAATATTTCAATGTTTGACAGCACATTAATAAAACTTTATATAAACATTGGATAAAACACCCAAGTGCCTACCCTTGTGTGTTGTTACTTGGTGTGATTGGACTAGGATGAGGGTGAGTGTGAGGGGTGGCTAGTGAGATGGGGAAGTGACAATGTAGATAGAGAGTGATGGGTGGAGGTGCAAGGTAAGTTGCTGTGAGTTAGGATGTGCAGGAGTAGGGTAGGGAAGGCAGAGTGATGGTGTGATGAGAGGCACAGCAGGATGAGGTTGAGTGTGGCTTTGTACTAATGTTTCATGATCTAATGAGATTATTGAAAGGTTTGTGCCACTGCAGCCTGGTCCTCCTGACCACATCCCTGCTTGTGCCCTCCTCTGCAATGTGCAACCAGGCTGTGTTGGTCTCCTGGGGAGGTCTCTTCTGCCCATCAGAAGGGAAGAGAACCTCCCTGCATACTCGGACTCTCTCCATAAGCATATGGAGAGAGCCTTGGTGCAGCCCTGCACGTCTGTGCAGTGCTTGTCAGTGTTTGCAGCACTTCAATGCTGTAGAACACTGACAGCATAAATGTCAAAGGAAAGTTGGCCATGGTCCCTTTAAGGAAACTGGCTGATGATGCGTCATGAATGGCGTCACCAAACCCGCTTCCTCTAATTGGACCGGGAAACATGCTGGGCGGGCTTAACAAGCCCCATCAACGTAAATTCATTTAGACAGTGGAATGGAGACAGCAGCGGGGCCGTGACCTGCCACTGGCATCGCCTGCCCCGGATCTGCCGAGGTATGGAAAATCCCGGCCTATGAGTTCAAATCCCACCACAGCAGTTTGAGAATTTGAATTCTGTTTAAAAAATAATCTGGAAATAAAAAAACTAGTATCAGTAAGAGTGGTTGTGAAACTGCCAGATTATTGCAAAACCCCAATTGGTTCACTAATGTCCTTTAGGGAAGTAAACCTGCCATAATCACCATGTCTGGCCTATATGTGACTCCAGTCCCACACCAATGCGGTTGACTCTCAACTGCCCTCTGAAGTGGCCTAGAAAACCATCCAGTTGTATCAATCCCCTACAGCCAGCTCAAGAAGGCGGCTCACCACCACTTTCTCAGGGCATCTAGGGATGGGCAATAAATGCTGGCCTTGCCAGCGACACCCACATCCCAAGACTACAAATAAAATTCAGCAGGGAAGAGGGGGAGGGAATTGATTAAAGAAAATATATTGAAGTAAGATCTGGATGATCAAATGAGTTGAACAAGCTGGCGTGAGGAGATTATGGCATTATTTATTTTTGTGCACAAGCAGCATTACTTATCTACCATATAAAACCTGCACATACTGGTACAAATGTGATTGTTAAGCTGATTGGCAAAAGATTGCTGGCATTGGTGTATAAGTCACATCCCAGGTTTGTGGGCCATTATAATCTAACGCACTGAGTACTTGAAGCTGCAACTCGTGCATCAGATTTCAAAGGCACTTCAAAGGTGGATCTTCACTAAACAGCTGAATAAAGTGTTGAGTTAAATTAAGTGAGATTATGTACCTGAACATTCTAACAAGTGGTAAGGGACAGTTTAATTATCATCATGCATTAACATTGCTTTGACTTTGTTTTAACCTACAAGGTATCTCTTCTGCACAATTACAATACATTTGCTGTTAGCTTTCCTGCAACAACTTGTATTTTGATTTAGTTATCGTGGCAAGAATGTACTGAATTTTGTAAAAGTGCTGCTTTGAATAAATTCACCATTAATATTCAATGAAACCCTAGAAAAATTAAAACACATTAAGCGTGGATTCAAATCTTTGCAGTTTCTCACTTTGAGAAGCTGTTACCATGACAACCTGCATATCACAATAAAGGGGGGGGGGGAGGGAAAGGCAAGGCCATTCTCTATTTCTTATACTTAAGTTATTGTATTATTGAACCGAGATGAGGTAACCATGAGCTGTTCGACTAATGCTGGCTATCCACCAGAGCTTAAAGCTGCCAAAGCCAATTTCACAGCCTGTCCGGGTTATCCTGAGATTAGCATTCAGACGTAGCCTTGTCTGTCTGTTTGAGACTCTGCTGTCCTGAAGGGAAATAAATTTGAGCAGATTTTATTAGGACTGTGCCTGATGAGTCACACCACTGCTAAAATACCTGCTGATAAAATGCTGAATGTAATAGCAGTGTTGCTGCTGTTTCCTGAAGGGATCCTGCCCAGGGTTGCCAACCCCCCAGGATTGTCCTGGAGTCTCCTGGAACTAAAGGAAAATCAGGGGGGCATTAAAAAAGTAACGGTGTTTTTCTTTCATTTTCTTTGAATACTTTTGTTTATTGGTCATGAAAATATTGGAGATGGGCGAAAAAAGCTGTTTGATTGACTGTCAAGAATCATCCAATCGGGTAACGAAGAGTCTGTTCGCTTTCCAATTGGTGTGGGAAGGCGGGGCTCCATCAAGATGGACCAATGGCAGGAGCCTGGGGGGGGTGGGGGGGTGGTTGCAGGTGGATGGTCATGTGATGGAAGCTCCAGGAACATATCTAACTAGAGCTGGCAACCCTAATCCTGCGTTAAAGATGCACAGGATCTGGTGAATGTGGCACTGAATAAGCCAGCAAGAGCCTCAAGTACGTATGGGGAAAGTAGTGATTTTGAGTACTTCTACTCGCACTGCAAGTGGTCAGTTATGGGTCACCTGGTAACATTCTCACTTCTGAATCAGAAGGTTGTGGGTTCAAGACTCACTCCAGAGACTTGAGCACATAATCTAGACTGACATAACAAATAGGAGCTGGAGGAGGCCATTCGGCCCCTCGAGCCTGCTCCGCCATTCAATGAGATCATGGCTGATCTTCTACCTCTACTCCACCTTCCTGCACTATCCCCATATCCCTTAGTTCCCAAAAATATATCAACCTCTGTCTTGAATATAGTCAATGACTGAGTATCCACAGCTCTCTGGGGTAGAGAATTCCAAAGATTCATAACCCTTTGAGTGAAGAAATTTCTACTTCTCTCAGTCCTAAATGGCTGACCCCTTATTCTGTGACTGTGACCCCGTATTCTAGACTCACCAGCCAGGGGAAACATTTTCCCAGCATTAATCCTGTCAAGCCCCTTAAGAATTTTATATGTTTCAATTAGATCACCTCTCATTCCTCTAAACTTTATGGAATATAGACGTAGTCTATTCAATCTCTCCTCGTAGGGCAATCCCCTCATCCCAGGAACCAGTCTAGTGAACCTTTGTTGCACTCCCTCTAAGTCAAATATGTCTTTCCTCAGGTAAGGAGACCAGAACTCTACACAGTACTGCAGGTGTGGCCTCACCAATGCCCTGTATAATTGTAGTAAGACTTCTTTACTCTTGTATACGCTAATCCCTTTGTAACAAAAGCTAATGTGATATCCGAGTGGTAAGGTCACAAACTGAGATAAGCGAGATCTTAGGAACAAAACCCAACTGTTTATTACACAGTGTAGCAGAGAAACATATCTCTTACAGCTGGAGGCAAAGCACCATTTCTTACTGCACGAGCACCAAGATGGAGGATTCACCTCTGAGTCATACCCATAATGCAATGCCACATTACCTTAATAACTGGTGTAGCAGGACATTGAGTACATGACCCATTACCTTAAATATTGGTGAATGTGAAACCTTACTCTTTGGCTCCATCTGGTGGATAACTTAAACATTACATCCCAGGTTACTAATCAAATCAAATCAAATCAACTTTTATTGTCATTGTTAGTGCACAAGTGCAGTACAACGAAATGTAGGCTTGCGGCTCCCGAGAGTGTACAATTTGGATTAGGACACTTAAACATTTCAACATACATTTGTACATATATATTAGCATAAATATGACCATAATAAAGTGCATCGGCAGATGTGCAGGCTTTAGTGTTTATTTGTGGAGTTCAGTAGGATGACAGCCCTGGGAAAGAAGCTGTTCCTAAATCTGGTCGTACGGGTGCGAATGCATCTGTAGCGTCTTCCAGATGGTAGGAGGGCGAACAGACTGTGGCTGGGGTGGGTAGGGTCTTTGATGATGGACCGTGCCCTCCGTAGGCAGCGTTTCTGATATATATGTTCTATGGTCGGTAGCCGGGTGCCGGTAATGCGTTGGGCAGTTTTGACTACCCGCTGCAGGGCTTTCCGGTCATGGGAGCTACAGCTGCCGTACCATACCGTGATACAGTTTGTCAGGATGCTCTCTATAGTGCAGCGGTAGAAGTTAGAGAGGATCGGGGGTGACAGATTACATCCCTTCAGCCTCCTCAAGAAATATAGGCGCTGCTGGGCCTTCTTCACCAGAGAGGAGGTGTTGAGGGACCAGGAGAGGTCTTCCGTGATGTGGACTCCGAGGAACTTAAAGCTGGCCACCCTTTCCACCTCCGCCCCATTGATGTGGATGGGGGTGTGACTTCCGCCTTTGGACTTCCTGAAGTCCACGATTATTTCCTTTGTTTTCTTGGTGTTAAGGGCCAGGTTGTTGTCAGCGCACCACTTCACGAGATGCTGGACCTCCTCCCTGTAGGCTGACTCATCGTTGTTGGTGATCTGGCCTACCACCGTGGTATCATCCGCAAACTTGATGATGGTGTTGGAACCATGAACAGCCACACAGTCGTGGGTGAAGAGGGAGTAGAGGAGGGGGCTCAGCACACATCCTTGTGGGGCCCCCGTGTTCAGGGTCGGGGGGGGGGGAAGGTGTGGTTACCTAATTTGACAGACTGGGGTCTGTTTGTTAGGAAGTCCAGGGTGCAGTTGCAGAGGGAAGTGTTCAGGCCAAGAGTTTGGAGTTTGGTGGCCAGCTTGTTGGGGACGATAGTGTTGAATGCTGAGCTGTAGTCTATGAACAGCATTCTGATGTAGGTCTCTTTACCATCTAAGTGATTCAGTGCCGAGTGTAGAGCAGTTGTGGTTGCATCCTCCGTTGATCTGTTTGCACGATAGGCAAACTGGTGTTGGTCAAGGGAGGCAGGAACACTGGCTTTGATGTGGGCTAAGACCAGTCTCTCGAAACACTTCATTATGATGGGTGTGAGTGCGACAGGTCGATAGTCGTTCAGACACGTCACAGCCGCTTGTTTAGGCACAGGAATGATGGTGGCGGTCTTGAAGCATGTAGGGACTACTGCCTGGGCCAATGACAGGTTGAAGAT
Organism: Somniosus microcephalus; assembly: GCF_052327205.1. Taxonomy (NCBI): domain Eukaryota; kingdom Metazoa; phylum Chordata; class Chondrichthyes; order Squaliformes; family Somniosidae; genus Somniosus; species Somniosus microcephalus. The sequence goes on from NC_140987.1 coordinate 272,693,054, forward strand.
GGCAGTGAAGACATCAGCCAGCTGATCAGCACATTCCTTGAGTACCCGTCCAGGGATGCTATCCGGTCCAGTAGCCTTTCGTGTGTTCACTCTGCGTAGAGCGCCCCTTACGTCGGAGGTCGACAGAGTGAGCACCTGGTCTTCCGGGGGTGGCAAGGCTTTGGTAGCCGGCTCCTTGTTGTCCCTGTCGAAGCGAGCGTAGAAGTTGTTAAGCTCCTCCGGAAGGGAGGCGTCGCTGACCGGGGGACTGGTGTTTTTGCCCTTGTAGTCAGTGATGGACTGGATGCCTTGCCACATGCGCCGGGGGTCCGAGTTGTTGCGGAAATGATCCTCTCTCCGCAGTGTCTGTTTCCTTTTGGCAGTCCTGATACCCTTTTTTAGGTTGGTCCTAGCTGCTCTGTAAGCCGCCGCGTCGCCAGATTTAAATGCTACGTCGCGTGCTTTCAACAGTGAGCGGACCTCTCCGTTCATCCAGGGTTTCTGGTTGGGGTATGACCTGATATTTTTGTGGGTCGTGACGACCTCGATGCAGCTGTTGATGTAGAATAGCACTGTGGATGCGTATTCCTCGATGTCATTATGGGCAAACATGCCCCAATCAGTGCATTCGAAGCAATCCTGAAGCTCCGATACTGCCCCCTCTGGCCATACTTTCACTGCTCTCATTGATGTTTTCTCTCTTTTGATGAGCGGTTTGTATGCCGGGGCTAGAAACAGGGAGAGGTGGTCAGACTTCCCAAGGTGGGGGCAGGGAATGGCCTTGTAAGCGTCTACAATGCTCGTGTAGACTTGATCCAGTGTGTTCTCCCCTCTTGTGGGGCAGGAGACATTCTGGTGGAATTTCGGTAGTACAGTTTTTAGGTTTGTGTGATTGAAGTCCCCCGCGACGATAAAAGCTCCGTCTGGGTGCGCAGTTTGTTGTTCGCTGATGGCCCTATAGCTAACATACCATTTGATTTCTTAATTGCTTGTTGTACCTGCATGTTAACGTTCTCTGACTCATGTACAAGGACACCCAGGTCCCTCTGAATGCAAACATTTCCCAATCTCTCAACATTCAAAAAATATTCTGCTTTTTCGTTTTTCCTACCAAAGTGGATAATTTCACACTTCCCACACATTGTATTCCATTTGCCATGTTCTTGCCCACTCAGTCAACCTGTCTAAATCTCTCTGCAGCCTCTTTGCATCCTCCTCACAGCTTACTTTCCCACTTAACTTTGTATCATCAGCAAACTTGGATACGTTACACTCAGTCCCTTCATCCAAGTTATTAATATAGATTGTGAATAGCTGAGGCCCAAACACTGATCCTTCCGGTACCCTGCTAGTTACATCCTGCCAACCCGAAAAAGTCCTGTTTATTCCTACTCTTTGTTTTCTGTCCATCAACCAATCCTCAATCCATGCTAATATATTACCCCCAATCCCATGAGTCCTAATTTTGCGTAATAACCTCTTGTATGGCACCTTATCGAATGCTTTTTGAAAATCCAACTACACTACATTCACTGGTTCCCCCTTATCCATCCTACTAGTTACATCTTCAAAAAACTCTAACAGATTTGTCAAACATGATTTCCCTTTCATAAATTATGTTGACTCACCTAATCCTATTATGATTTTCTAAGTGCCCTGTTACCACATTCTTAATAATAGATTCTAGCATTTTGCCGACTACTCATGTCAGGCTAACTGGCCTATAGTTCCCCATTTTTTCTCTTCCACCTACAACATTACAACAGTGACTACACTCCAAAACTACTTAATTGGCTGTAAAGCGCTTTGAGACGTCCGGTGGTCATGAAAGGTGCTATATAAATGCAAGTCTTTCTTTTATTCTCCTTTCTTAAATAGCGGGGTTATGTTTGCTACCTTCCAATCCTTGGGGATTGTTCTAAAATCCTGGGAAATCTGGAAGATTAATACAATCCAGTGCAGTGCTGAGGGAGTGCTGCACTGTCAGAGGTGCCGTCTTTTGGATGAGACATTAAACCAAGGCCCCGTCTGCTCTCTCAGGTGGATGTAAAAGATCCCATGGCGTCATTCGGAAAAGAGCAGGGACATTCTCCCCGGTGTCCTGGACAATATTTATTCCTCAACGCCAAAGATAGATTATATGGTCATTTATCTCATTAATGTTTGTGGGATCTTGCTGTGTACAAATTGGCTGCTGCGTTTCCTACATTGAAGAAAGGAAAAGAAAGACTTGCATTTCTATAGCACCTTTCACGACCTCAGGGTGTCCCAAAGCGCTTTACAGCCACTGAAGTATTTTTGAAGTGTAGTCGCTGTTGTAATGTAGGAAATGCAGCTATTATAGGATGAATTAATTGGGTGACTCGAGATCAAATAACATGATTTTCTTCAGAAATCCAAAATTTTGAAAACTGGTATACTATAGATCAACTTCATAAATATAAATCCATAAATATAAGATTATGACAGTGACTACACTGCAGAAATATATCATTGCTGTAAAGCGCTTTGGGGCATCCTGAGGGTGTGAAAGGCTCTATATAAATGTAAATCTTACGAGTGGGACAGAGAGCTTCAAACTTGCCACAACAGACATAATAACAGCAGTCACACTAGGGGTATTACACATACTAGGGGTACACTGTGCCAATGGAGCTCAAAGTAAGTTCGAGAAACAGCACCCCATCTTTTGATTACACACATTACAGCCTTCTGGATTCAACATCGAGTTCAACAATTTCAGGACATACCCTCTGCCCCCATTTTGTTTTGATGGCAGCTGTTGACGATTCTGCTATTCCCATTTACACCTCTTCTAGAGTCATCTTTTATTTCTTTACTTGTCTCATTACCATCACCTTTTGCCTTGCACCGTCATCCCTTTTGTCATTTAATCTCTCCTGCCTATCAAAGATCTTCCCTTTGGTCCTATCCTCCCCCCCGCCCTTTTCCTCCCGCCCTTTTCCTCCCCCCCATTTCCTCCCCCCCATTTCCTCCCCCCTTTTCTCCCCACTTTTCCCCTTCCTTACCCCCCTCCCCATCCACCCTCTTTCCCAACCTCCCCCCTTCCCCCCTCCCCCTTTCCACCTCCCCCTTTCCCCTCCCCCCTTTACCCTCCCCCTTCCCCTCATCCCCCTCCCCCCTCCCCATCCCCACTCCCCTCTCTGTCCCCCCTCCCCTTCCACTCCCCCTTCTCCCCTTCCACTCCCCCTTCCCCCCTTCCCCTCCCCTTCCCCCTCCCCCTCCCCCAATTCCCCCCTTCCCCCAATTCCCCCTTTCCCCCTCCCCCAATTCCCCCTTTCCCCCTCCCCAATTCCCCCTTTCCCCTCCCCCTTTCTCCCCTCCCCCCTTTCCCCCCTCCCCCATTTCCCCCTCCCCATTTCACCCTCCCCATTTCACCCCTCCCCATTTCCCCCTCCCACATTTCCCCCTCCCCTCCCCCCTCCCCCCCTTCCCACCTTCCCCCTTCCCCCCTTCCCCCTTCACCCTTCACCCCCTTCCCCCTTACTGTCCTCCCCCCTTCCTTCCCTTCCCCCTCCCCTTCCCCCCTTCCCCCTCCCCTTCCACCCTTCCCCCTCCCCTTCCCCCTTCCCCTTTCCCAACTTCCCCCTCCCCTTCCCCCCTTTCCCCTTTCCCCCCTCCCCCTTCCCCCTCCCCCTTCCCTCTTCCCCCCTTCCCCTTCCCCCTTTTTCCCCTGCACCCCTCTTGACCCCTTTCCCCTTTCCCCCCTTCCCACACCTTCCCCTTCCCCCCTTCCCACCCCTTCCCCTTCCCCCTGCCCCACTTCCCCTTCCCCATTCCCCCTTCCCCCTTCCCCATTCCCCCTTCCCCCTTCCCACCTTCACCCCTTCCCCCTTCCCCATTCCCTTCCCCCCTTCTCCCTTCCCTTCCCCCTTCCGCCCTTCCCTTCCATCTTCCCCTTCCCCCCTCCCCCTCCTTCCCCCTCCCCTCCTTCCCCCTCCCCCTCCTTCCCACCTCCCCCTCCCCTTCCCCTTCCCCCTCCCCTTCCCCCTTGCCCCTCCCCCTCCCCCTCCTTCCCACCCAAACCCCCTCCTCCCCACCCAAACCCCCTCCTCCCCACCCCGCCCCCTCCTCCCAACCCCCTCCTTCCCCCCTTTCCCCCCTTCCCATCCCTTCACCCCTTACCACTTCCCCCCTTCCCCTCCCCTTCCCCCTCCACTTCCCCCATCCCCCCTCCCCCTCCTCCCCACCCAAACACCCTTCTCCCCACCCCCTCCCCTTCTCCCCTCCCCCTCCTTCCCCTTTGCCCTTTGCCCTTTCCCCCATTCCCACCCCTTCCCCCTTAACCCTTCCCCCCTTTCCCCTTCCCCCTCCTTCCCCCCTCCCCCTCCCCTTTCCCCTTGCCCCCTTCCCCTCCCCCCTCCTCCCTACCCCCAACCCCTCCTCTCTGCCCTTCCCCCTCCTCCTCCTCCCCTCCCCCCTCCCCATTTCCCCCTCGCCCCTTCCCCCCTCCCCTTCCCCCTCCCCCTCCTCCGCCTCCCCCCTACTCCCCCCTCCCCCTCCCTCCTCCTCCCCGGCCCCTTCCCCCCTTTCGCCTTTCCACTTCCCCTTCCCCTTCCCCCTTCCCCCATTTCCCTTATCCCCCTTCCCACTTCCCCTTCCCCTTTCCCCCTTTCCCCCTTCCCCCTTCCCCCCTTTCCCCCTTTCCCCTTCCCCTCCCCCTTTCCCCCTTCCCCCTCATCCTTTCCCCCTTACCACTCCCCCACTTTCCCCCTTCCCCTTCTCCCTTTCCCCCTTCCCCTTCCCCCTTTTCCCCTTCCCCACTTCCCCCTTTTCCCCTTTCCCCTGCCCCCTTTTCCCGCTTCCCCTTCCCACATTGCCCCTCCCCTCCCCCATTCCCCCATCTCCCTCCCCATTCCCCCTTCCCCATTCCCCCTCCCACATTCCCCCCCCCTTCCCCATTCCCCCCTCCCCTGTTCCCCCTCCCCATTCCCCCTTCCCCTCCCCATTCCCCCCTCCCCCATTCCACTCCCCCCTCCCCTCCTCCCTCCTCCCTCCCCCCACTCCTTCCCCTCCCCCTCCTCCACCTCCTCCCATCCCCCTCCCCTTCCCACTCCTCCATCCTCACCCCCTCTCCCCTCCTCCCTCCTCCCCCCTCCCACTCCTCCCCCTTCACCCCCTTCCCCTTCCCTTCCCTCCCTACTTCCTTCCCTTCCCCGCTCCCCTTCCCTCCCTTCCCTCCCTCTTCCCCCTTCCCCCTCCCCTTCACCCCTCCCCTTCCCCTTCCCCTTCCCCCTCCCCTTCCCCCTTCCCTCTTCCCCCTTCCCTCCCCCCTCCCCCCTTCCCCCTTCTCCCCTTCCCCTTCCCCCTTCCCCCCTTCCCCCTTCACCCCTCTTTCCCCTTTCCTGTTCCCCTTCCCCCCATTCCCACCCCTTCCCCCTTCCCCCTTCTCGCCCTCCCCTCCTCCCCACCCAAACCCCCCTCCTCCCCACCCCTCCCCTCCCCCTCCTTCCCCCTTTCCCCTTCCCTTTCCCCCCTTCCCACCCCTTCCCCCTTAACCCTTCCCTCCCTTCCCCTTTCCCCCCTTCCCCCTCCTTCACCCCTCCCCTTCCCCTTCCCCCCTTCCCCCTCCTCCCCTCCTCCCTACCCCCAACCCCTCCTCTCCACCTCCTCCCCCTCCTCCCCTCCTCCCTCCCTCTTTCCCCCTCACCCCTTCCCCCCTCCCCCTCCCCTTCACCCTCCCCTCCCCCTCCTCCTCCTCACTCCTCCTCCCCCTCCCCCCTCCTCCCCCTCCCCTCCTCCTCCCCCTTCCCCCCTTTCCCCTTTCCCCCTGCCCCTCCCCCTTCGCCTGTCCCGCTTCCCCTTCCCTCCCCTTTCCCTTATACCCCTTACCACTTCCCCCCTTCCCCTTTCCCCCTTCCCCCTCCCCTCTCCCCTCCCCCCTTTCCCCCTTTCCCCTTCCCCTCCCCCTTTTCCCCTTCCCCCTCATCCTTTCCTCCCCCTTACCCCTTCCCCCCTTTCCCACTTCCCCTTCTCCCTTTCCCCCTTCCCCTTCCCCCCTTTTCCCCTTCCCCACTTCCCCCTTTTCCCCTTTCATCCTGCCCCCTTTTCACACTTCCCCTTTCACACTTCCCCTTCCCACATTGCCCCTCCCCTCACCCATTCCCCCATCTCGCTCCCCATTCCCCCTTTCCCGATTCCCCCTCCCACATTCCCCCCACCCCCTCCCCCATTCCTCCCTCCCCCTTTTCCCCCTCCGCCATTCCCCCCCTCCCCCTCCCCCATTCCCCCTCACCCTCCCCCATTGCCCCCCTCCCCCAATACACCTCCCCCCTCACCCCCTCCTCCCTCCCCCACTCCTCCCCCTCCCCCTCCTCCACCTCCTCCCTCTCCCCCTTCCCCTCCTCCCTCCTCCCCCTTCACCCCCTTCCCCCTTCTTCCCTCCGCCCCTTCCTTCCCTTCCCACCCCTTCCCCCTCCCCTTCCCCCTTCCCTCTCCTCTTCCCCTTCCACTACTCTCCCTTCAGCCCTCTTCCCCTTTCCCCTTCCCCTTCCCCATCCCCCTTCCCCGCTTCCCCCTTCCCTCTTCCCCAGCCCCCCCACCTTCCCACTTCCCCCTTCCCCCTTTTCCCCTTCACCCCTCTTTCCCCTTTCCCGTTTCTCCTTCCTCCCTTCCCACCCCCTCCCCCTTCCCCCTTCTCCCCCTTCCCCATCCCCCTTCCCCCTGCCCCTTCCCCATTCCCCCTTCCCACCTTCATCCCTTCCCCCTTCCCTTCCCCTTCTCCCTTCCCTTCCCCCTTCTGCCCTTCCCTCCCCTTTCCCCTTTTCCCCCTTCCCCACTTCCCCCTTTTCCCCCTGCCCCCTTTTCCAGCTTCCACTTTTCCCGCCTCCCCCTTCCCCCATTGCCCCCTCCCCACCCCATTCCCCCACCCCCCATTCCCCCCTCCCCATTCCCCCCTCCCCTCCCCCATTCCCCCGCCCCAATTCCCCCCTCCCCCCATTCCCCATTCCCCTCCCCCTCCACCTCCTCTCTCCTCCCTCCCCCACTCCTCCCCCTCCCCCTCCTCCGCGCTCCCACCTTCCCCCCTCCTCCCCCCTACACCACATTCCCCCTTCCTTCCCTCCCCCTTCCTTCCTTGCCCCCTTCCCCCTTCCCCTTCCCTCTTCCCCCTTCCCATTCCCCCCTTCCCACCTTCCCCCTTTCCCCCTTCCCGCTTCACCCCTCTTTCCCCCTTTCCCCCTTCCCACCCCTTCCCCCTTCCCACCCCCTTCCCTTCCCCCCTTCCCCCTTCCCCCCTTCCCCATTCCCACTTCCCCCTTCCACCTTCCCACCTTCACCCCTTCCCCCTTTCCCCTTCCCTTCTCCCTTCTCCCTTCCCTTCCCCTTCCGCCCTTCCCTTCCCCCTTCCACCCTTCCCTCTACCCCTCCTTCCGCCCACACCCTCCATCCTGCCTCCACCTCCCCTTCCCCCTCCCTTCCCCCTTCCCCCCCTCCCCCTCCTTCCCACCCAAACCCCCCTCCTCCACACCCAAACCCCTTCCTCCCCACCCCACCTCCTCTTCACCTCCCCCTCCTTCCCCCCATTCCCCCCTTCCCAACACTTCCCCCTTCCCCCTTCACCCTTTCCCCTTCCCTTCCCCCCTGCACTTCTTCCCCCTTCCCTTCCCCTTCCCCCTTCCCTTCCTTCTTCCCCCTTTTCTACCACTCCCCCTTCCCCCTCCCCCTCCTTCCCCCTCCCCCTCCTTCCCCCTCCCCCTCCTTTCCCCCTCCGCCCCCCTTCCCATCCCTTCCCCCTTCCCCCCTCCCCCTCCTCCCCACCCAAACCCCCTCCTCCCCACCCCTCCCCTCATCCCCTCCCCCTCCTTCCCCCTTTGCCCTTTCCCCCTTCCCACCCCTTCCCCCTTAACCCTTCCCCCTTTCCCCCCCTTCCCCCTCGTTCCCCCCCACCCCCTCCCCTTCCCCCTTGCCTGT